>NC_089820.1:86160259-86190688 GCF_029633855.1 Hoplias malabaricus | reverse complement strand
TACCTGGGTATATATAAAAAAGTGCATTTAAATGAAAACTGGATTAAAAATTAGTTCACCATCACATACAGAACACACCCCTCCCCCACAGCACCACACCTCCTCAAACACCTCCAGAGTTTTCATGCACTTATAAAAAATAAATCAATAAAAATCCTTGATCTCACCAGTCTGATAAAAACCCTTATGACCTCACTGTCAGTGTCTGTTCCACCTTGTTTTTTCGACTGATGTAAATGGCCAGTTTCGCTTGACCAAGGATAAAATTCAACAATTGGCACTTGGCCCTCTCCTTCTTGTTGTATTTAAAACCCAGGATAAAAGTGTGCACGGTAAAAATCACATTAAAAGCCATAAAACTGTCTGTAAAAATCAAAAAGGGGACGTAGCCTAAAACATCTCATAAAAGCGTGAAAGACAGTTTCCCTCTGCGTGCAAAAAGGGCAAACTGGTGCAACCTCAGGGTTTAAAACAGAGATAAAAGAGTTGACAGGTAAAATCCCATGTAAAACCCTCCACTGGAGGTCAGCAGCTCTTTTTGTTAACGGTGGCTTGTACAACGCTCTCCACTCAGGCTTTACATTATCACCCAGAGATAGAACCTCCCTCCACGGCGTGTCCACCCTCCCATTCAGTCTCTTTTTGTTTAGCGCTTTCACGCATGCTCTGTACAGCAGCTTCCCGGATGCACTGTCCAACTTCATACAGGACTCCCCCTTACACTCCAGCAGGGGCCCCTCGCAGTCCTCCAGGTCAGGGGCCAGGATGAGAGCAGGAAAGGGGTCGTCCTCTGCAGGCCTAGTCACCCCTGCACCGTAGTCTATCAACATCCTAAGTTCCTCAGGGGTCAACGCTGTCCTCCACTTGCACAGAGACCGAGATACCACGCGCAGAGACCTCAGGCCTAACCGTGCAGTCAGTCTCTCTGTACCGGAAAGATCAGGTCCCGCAGTGTCCACCAGTTGACGCAGTGTGGTGACCCCCGAAGAACCAAGACTCTGGTCAGTGCAGGAGTCGACAGGCCTGAAATGTCCATCCGGGCGCCGTGAAGCAGAGGTTCCTCCAGCAGCCAGTGCAGCGTTGTACTCTCTGGTCCTTTGACTTTAAAAAAACTCCATATTTTAAAAAGCCCACGATAAAATGCAGGTAAACCAGCAGTGTCCAGTAACTTTGGTTCATTAAAAACAGGGTCCTGTCCATCCCCAGGCCTCCCACTGTGTGCAGGATCCTGCAGGCTACCTCCCTCCAAACCAGTTCCTTAGGGCCAGTAAACAGTCTTTGTGCAAACTGGAGGCGGAAGGCAGCCACCCTGCTGGCTAAATGAATGAGCCCCTGCCCTCCCTCATCCTTGGAAGATGAAAGAACTCCCTGAGGAACCCAGTGAAGTCGATCCCAAAAAAAAATCCACCAGCATAGCTTGAAGATTGGCCAGCAGGCCTGGTGGGGGATCGACACACGCCAGTTTGTGCCATAGGGAGGACGCAGCCAGGTTGTTGATAATGAGAACTCTACCTCGGTATGACATTTGAGGGACCAGCCACATCCATCTGTTGAGCCTCCCCTTCACCTTTTCAGCACACCATCCCAGTTCCTTTCTTCAATAACACTGTCCCCCAAATGCACACCGAGGTATTTAAACCCGCCCGTCCCCCAGGCCAGTCCATCAGGGAGTCTGGGTTCTTCACCTTCCCAGTCCCCGAGTAAAACTGCTTCGCTCTTTGCCCAGTTTACCTTTGCAGAGGATAAAATGTTAAAATCATGTAAAACATCAACTAAAACATTTACATCATCTTGAGCACTGATAAGAACAACAAGGTCGTCTGCATAAGCAGAGACATGTAATGGGGCAGTACAATCTGGAACATAAAAACCCTCCAGTCCCTCCCTCAGCTTACAGAGCAGGGGCTCAATGGAGAGTGAGTACAACATACCCGACAGTGAACAGCCCTGTCGGATCCCTCTAAAAACTTTAAAAGGAGCACATAAACCACCGTTAACTTTCAGCACACTCTCAATGTCACCGTACAGAACCTTGATCATGGCAATAAAACCAGGGTTGAACCCAAAGCTCTCCAGAACCTTCCAGAGATACCCGTGTTCAACCCGGTCAAAAGCCTTTTCCTGGTCTAGAAATATGAGACCAGTCTTTAACCCCAATAGCCTGGAGACGTCAAAACATCACGAATTAAAAAAACGTTGTCAAAGACAGACCTACCGGGTACACAGTACGACTGGTCAAAGTGAACCACCTGCTCCATCACCTTCGCCAGTCTCGAGGCCAATGCTTTCGAGAGCAGTTTACAATCGGCGCACAGCAGAGACACGGGGCGCCAGTTCTTCAGTTCGGACAGGTCCCCCTTTTTCGGCAGCAGCGTCAGCACGCCCTCCTGCAACTCAAAGGAAGCTTTCCATCACGTATGCTGCACCCGAGGACCTCCAGCACATCCTGGCCGATGACCGACCAGAAAGTCTTGTAGAACTCTACTGTAGGCCATCAATGCCAGGAGCGCGACCATTCTCCATACCATTGAGGGCCTCATGCAGCTCTTCCAATGAGAGTTCAGCATCCAGCTGCGCCGCTGCCGATTGCGACAGTCTGGTCATATCCTGAGGAACCTGTCCTCCACCTCCTGCGTCGCCGTGCGCTCGCTCTCATACAGCTTTGAGAAAAAGCTGACTGTTCGCTTGCGAATGTCAGCAGGATCATTAAGGAGATCCCCTGATTCTGATCGCACAGCGTGCATGTACCGCTTCTGTCCATTTCTACGCTCAAGACTAAAGAAGAACTTAGAAGGAGCATCCAGTTCATTCACGCACTGAAAGCGTGAGCGGACCAGCGCCCCCTGTGCTGTTATACCCAGTAAATCAGCCAGAGCAGCCTTCTTTTTGTTGAGAGCTCTAATATGCCCTAAATCTCCTGTGGTCTCCGCAAGACCCTGGAGCCCCACTATTCCAATCTCCAGAGCTTTAAGTGACCTAGTAATGTCCCTCGTGACATTGAGAGTGTACTGTTGACAGAATAATTTAACATTAGCTTTGGCTACGTCCCACCATTGCTGAACAGAGGTAAAATCATTTCTCTTTGCTCTAAAAACACCCAGAAAAAGGTAAAAGACTCTTTAAAATTGGCATCTTCTAAAAGCGTGGTATTAAAATGCCAGTACGCACTCCGCGGCTTCACCTTTGTTTTTAGATAGTTCCCTGGACCATAGAGTGGTCAGAGATTCCTACCGGGGCAATAAAACACTGTGTAAAAAGAGATCGTTGGTGTCTAAAACAATAAAAGCGGTCCAGTCTGGCCAGCGAGAGCATGTTATCTTTACTGTGGGCCCATGTGTACTGTCTTTGTTCATCATGGAAACTTCTCCAGACATCACATAACTCATGGGCCTCCAGCATCTCGCAAAGACGCTTCGTGAAGCCGCGTGAGGTTCGCCATGATCCGGTCTATTTTGTGTGCTGTACAGTTAAAATCTCCACCCAAGACTAAAAACTCTGTGGAGTCACAACTTTTTAAAAGAGAGCTCAGTGCGTCTAAAAACAGTAACCTCTCAGCTCCTAGTGTTGGAGCATAGACGCAGATAAAAACAAAAGTGTCTTCTTCAAAGACAGCCCTCACTTTTAAAAGTCGTCCCTTTAAAACTTCCTCCACTGTATAAGAGACCGGAATAAAAGACTGTGAGAAAAGGAGTGCCACCCCACCGCTAAGGGATGAGTTGTGGCTTAGAACAGCGAGTCCACTCCACTCCTTCGCCACTCAGCAGCATTTTCCACATCACTGTGGGTTTCCTGCACAAAGACAACATCAATACGTTTGTGCTTAACCAGCTCATAAAACTTTGCCCTTTTCTCACAGTCCCTTGCCCCATTAATATTTAAGGTGGCGATTTGAAAACCTTCCATTAAAAAAGGTAAAAAAAAAAAGAGGGGACAAAAAACAATCAGAGATAAAAGTCCGTTCAGGAGTCGTCTTCACACTGCACTTTGTTCAGTTTGGTCAGTAACTTTTTTAGTCTAAACGTCTCCTGCTCCGTAAAAACCCCCTCCCTCCGCAAGTGTTTGACGTCCCGTATAAACTGTACACTGTCTGGGAAGTGTTCCTCCACCCTCACACCCTTCTGTCCTTTAGTAACCCGTAAAAACTTTCTAATTTCTTCAACAGTGTACAGTTGAGGCCTGTTCTCTTCCTGAGAGCACACAGACCATCCCGAGTCAGAGAGAGAGCCCCTCACTATCCGAGTCTCTGTCGTCCACTGCCGTCACATCTTGTTTGGCCTGTTTTTTTCCCTTTCCCTGGCCCCTCTTCTTCCTCTTATGAGGAATTTTAAAAACGGACTCAACCTCCATCAGGTTTACTCCTCCAGCCTCTTGTTCTGCTTCTCGGGCTGGAGCCAGTTCAGAACAGCTGTGCTGCACCCCTCCGTCCCTCTCCTCCACGTAAACACCACCAGAGCCCCCCCCACAAGGCCCCGCCGAAGAGGGCCCCACCTCGGCCGACAAGGCCTCGGCAGCCACCCTAACAGCAGGCCCCACCGAAGATGACCCTACCACAGCCGACGCGGCCCCAGCAGCCACCCCAGCAGCAGGCCCCGCCGAAGAGGGCTCCACCGCGTCCGACGCGGCCCCGGCAGTCACCCCAACCGCAGGCCCCGCCGAAGAGGTCTCCACCGTGGCCACCGCGGCCCCGGGAGACACCCCATCAGCAGGCCCCGCCGAAGAGGGCTCCACCACGGCCGACGCGGCCCCAGCTTCCACCCCAACAGCAGGCTCGCCGAAGAGGGCCCCACCACGGCCGACCCGACCCGGCAGCCACCCCCACAGAGGGCTCCGCCAAAGAAGGGGCTCCACCCACGACCCCGGCAGCCCCCCAACAGAGGCCCCAACGGAGAGGGCCCTACTGAAGAGGGCTCCACCACCGCCAGCGCGGCCCCAGCAGCCACCCCAGCAACGTCGGACCCTACGGAAGAGGTCTCCACCACGGCCAACGGGGCCCCGGCAGCCCCCCCAACAGCAGGCCCCGCTGATGAGTGCTCCACCACAACAGCGGACCCCACCGAAGAGGGCTCCACCACGGCCAACGCAGCCCCGGCAGCCCCCCTAACAGAGGTCCCCGCCGAAGAGCGCTTCGCTGCGGCCAACGCGGCCCCGGCAGCCACCCCAACAGAGGGCCCCCCTGAAAAAGGCTCCACCGTGGCCAGCACGTCCCCGGCAGCCACCCCAACAGCGGACCCCCCCGGTGGTGACATTTTACTGTTCGGGGTCCGTGCAGCCGGCCAAGCAGCAGTCGCAGGGGGACGACCACCGCAGGCACAGCCACTACAGGCCCCGACCGCTCAGTACCCCCTGTCCCCTCAGTACCTGTATTAACTCGTCCAGGGCAGTCACGAATAAGATGTCCGACCTGTTTACACCCAAAACACTTCATACTATTTTCAGTCGAAGCAAACACTGTATAAACATAACCATCAACTTTAAACTTCAGGACTAAGTCCAAACTTTCAGCTCCTCCATTCAACACCATGAAAACAGATCTTCTGAAAGACACCAAGTGTTTGAGTAAGGGCGACTTACAGGTTATGAGGATCTTCTTGATCGGGGAGACGAGCTTCCCAAAGCGGGAAAGCTCCTGAGCGATGTGTTCATCTTTAATGAAGGGAGGGACGTTGGACAAAATAATCCTTTTGGACGGGGTACTCAGGGGCAGCACAGGCGTGAACTGGTCATTAATAACTAACCCTTTTTCCACCAAAACAGCCGCGAAATGCTCATTAACCAAAAACAAAACAAACGCGTTGCTCATTTTCGAGATGGAAACCATGTTCTCGTGGCCGACGACATCTACCGCCGCCGTACCACACTCTTCCATACTCGCCCGGCACTCCACCTTCACCGCGTGCCGGCGGGTCAGACTCTCACACAACAGGGTGTGGGAGGACGCCATGCTTCCGCCAAACGCCGACAGCAGACTCCCCCACAGGCCTAGCTCCACAAACACACTACCAAACACACCTCACACACTCACACTCACACAAACTTCAGAAAAATCTGAAATAAACGCACACGCACAAAAAAATTGGCAAAAAAACGCCAACCGCTCTCAATCACAACGCTCCGCTCACTCCAACGCTCACGCTCGCGCATGCGCACAGAGAGAGAGAGAGAGAGAGAGAGAGAGAGGGAGAGAGAGAGAGAGAGAGAGAGAGAGAGAACCCACAACAAGCTTCCCTCTTCAAAAGTCCATTTCACCACCAGAGGCCTGGCACAAGGGCCACTCAGCAAATCACACCACCAAAACAGACCAGAGTCCCCCCACTTTCCATCCTCCCCTCACCTCCACTGTCCAGCCCACGGCAGTCAGAGTGTCCTGATGTTTTAAATCACCATCTCAGAGAGGACCGAGGGGTCACTGGACCTGGTCCATTACAGTTGCTTCAAAAACTCTCTAAGCCTTGGCCCCAGCCTCTGAAAACTGCTCTGACCCACAGTCCACAACTACCCAACTGGCCTCTCTGGCCTCAGTGGAGTGGCCCTCCCACTCCCCCATCACTCAGGGCCATGCGCCCAAACATGGGTTTGAACAGATGTTTACTGAACTCTTAATGTTCTGCTCCAAATGTGTTGAGTCCTACAGTCACATTAGGGGCTGGGAATAGAGCTGTTTTTATTTTGTCCTTTGTTTTTGCTTTTTATTTACGTACTGCTTACATAGTTTTTTTTTTTATTTTCAGCAATATTTTTTATACATTACAGTTAATTTACCACTTGTTGTTAATGTATGACTCTTTGATTATAACCTGATCTTTGTTTATGAACTACTCTTTATTTGTTTCCTGATCTTTGTTTATACACTGCTCTTTGTTTATTAACTGTTCTTTGTTCATGAATTGCTCTTTGTTTATAAACTGATCTTTTTTATTAACTGTTCTTTGTTTATAAACTGATCTTTGTTTATGAACTACTCTTTATTTGTTTCCTGATCTTTGTTTATTCTCTGCTCTTTGTTTATTAACTGTTCTTTGGTTTGAAACCGATTTTTGTATACGAACTACTCTTTATTTTTTTCCTGATCTTTGTTTATACACTGCTCTTTTTTATTAACTGTTCTTTGTTTTTGAACGGTTCTTTTTTTTATAAACTGCTTTGTTTATGAAATGGTTGTGATTTATAAATTGCTGTTTGTTTTTTACTGCCCATTGTATAAATACTGCACGTTGTTTATAAATTGCTTTTTGTTCACACAGTTCTCCTTGTTTATATACTGCTTTTGTTTATATTATAGTCTTGGTTAATACAATGTTCTTTGTTTACTTTCCACTATTTTTGTTTTTATATTACTCTGTAGTTGTTGCTTTTCCTGATATTGACCAGTGCAGGAGTGGGTTCTCTTCGAGTCTTGGTTCCTCTCAGGGTTCCTTCCCCGTGCTCTGTGGGAGTGGTCCCAGCCACTGGTGCTTATCTGGGGCTGGGTTCTGGAATCCTTTAAAGCTGCTATGTGACAAGCTGAAAAAAAAAAAGCTCTCTATAAATAAAGCAGAACAGCGCTGAACGCTCTGACAATCTGATGCATCTACACAAACAGACAAACAGACTTGTTTGGTGGAGAAAGCCCTGTGTAATTGGACTTTTCTCTGAGTAGCGGAGCTTATTTAAACAAGCAGCAGAGGACACCAGCAAAATCCTAATTATTCTCAGATTCAATAATGGCAGTGTTATCACCACCGAAGTGTGAAGTGTGTACTGAGCCATGCCTGAACAAGCTTCATCATATAAGAGCAGCGAGGGGGACACGTTAAAGCACACGAGCACACACACACACACACACACACACACACACACACACACACACACACACATACGGACACAAACACAGAGCAGCACTTAAAGCCACAGGCTAACAAACCATTTCAGAGAGCTCTGTTCATTACTGCATGTTTGGTTTGCCTGAATAGAGAACAAGAGAAAGAGAGAGAGAGAGAGAGAGAGAGAGAGAGAGAGAGAGAGAGAGATCCAGAGACAAAGAAAATAACAGGATATACTTCTCATTTTGGTATTTCTGCAAATGGCCACATGGACATTAATTCTCTCTCTCTCTCTCTCTCTCACACACACACACTCTCTCTCTTTCAGTCTCTGTCTGTTTCAAACTCTCTTTCTCTCAATCCTTAACTCTCTCATACTATTTTGCTCTTTGTATCCTCATTTTTTTTCATGCCATATTTCACTTTCTCATTCTCTTTCAGTCTTGATTACTTCTGTTCTTTTTCAGCACCCCCCACCCCCACCCCCTCTCTCTCAAGTCAATTTTACACAGAACAATGTGCTGACTTAATGACGAAGGGAAAAAAGAAAGAAGCCTGAGCAAAAGCAAGGGGAAAAAAAACAATAAAGCTGGATTCTTTGTGTCTTGATCTACCTAATGAAGAGAGAGGGAGGGAGGGGAGAGAGAGAGAGAGAGAGAGAGAGAGAGAGAGAGGAGGGAGAGAGAGAGAGAGAGAGAGGAGAGAGAGAGAGAGAGAGAGAGAGAGAGAGACTGTACTGCAGAAATGAGAGAAGTGTGAGGGTACTAATCCTGCCACACTTTGATGAAAAGACAAAAACAGATGTATTTAGTGAGTGAACACTTCCTGAAGGTTCAGTGTGGAGTCAGAGCGAGTTTAAGTGTTTATTCACTGTTTATTCCTGACACCACTTAACACCAGCACACTTCACACACTCAGAACACCTCCCCCCTCCTCGTTCTAGATCAATCCCACCTTCACCAACACACCAGGCTCTAACAGACCAGCAGTCTTACTGAGAACCTACACGACTGTGGGGAAACACAGGTCTATGCTCTGCATCTTTTAAGGTGGCATGGTGTGATGCAGTTGAACTTCACTGTTTCACTGTTTGAATTACTACAGAAACTCATTTCTAACTGAAGCTGTTTTGTTTTGTAGCACTGTTGCTAATGCAGTTAATGCAGTCATCTCCCGAGTTTGGAGATATTTCCACCTTAAGTGATCAGAAACAGCAAAAATAACACTATTACCCACACATGGAGCAGGAATAGAGTGACTTCCTCATTTTGGGCTTTGGAGTTCTCTCTGTTGTCTCTGAACTCCAGAGAGAGAGAGAGAGAGAGAGAGAGAGAGAGAGAGAGAGAGAGAGAGAGAGAGAGAGAGAGAGAGAGCCTAGCGGACCAAGACTGTTGGTTTTTCTTCCTTGTAAACACATTAGACCGGTTTAGAGCACACTAACAGAGAGAGCAGCACATGATGATGAAACATCTTCTTGAATATTATTAAGAATGTGTTTTTGGATTACAGACTACAAAAAAGTCCACACAGCAATGTTCCAAAACCTAAAACAAACTTCTCAGAAGTGAAGCATGCTTGACTTTAAATATTTAAATAGATATGGACATGAAGCAGCTTGTATATGTGTGTGTGTGTGTGTGTGTGTGTGTGTGTGTCTGTCTAAATGATGCATAGGTCACTCCACTGTCAGGAGTTAAAAATCACTTAAAATGAAGGCTCAGCTTCTCCAGTGAGTGATTTTTGCTGTGTGTGCACTAAAACACAACAGAGGAAGTGTGTGTGTGTGTGTGTGTGTGTGTGAGAGAGAGAGAGAGAGAGAGAGAGAGAGAGAGAGAGAGAGAGAGAGAGTTCAAACAGCTTCAGAGCAAGTGGGGGAAAATGTGGGAGATCTGAGAGGAGCATTAAATGCTTTAAGACTTGCAAAGAGAGAGAGAGAGAGAGAATATAGCCGAAGCAACAACGAAAGTGGTCTTAGCTAGCATTAGATTTCGTCCTGTGAGTAAATGTGACAAGCACCTGCCAAATAAAGTGTGTGTGTGTTTGTGTGTGTGTGTGTGTGTGTGTGTGTGTGTGTGTGTGTTTAATAGCTCCAGATATGCTGAGATGAAAGGACTTCTTGTGCTCCTTCACTATCTTTAGATTATTCTCTAACCCTGTTACCTACCAAGCATCTACGGTATAGAGACAGTAGCTCCTCGGATGATACACTGATTGTGTTTCTATCCTCTAAATTTCATCAGTGGTCAGTTTCTGACCACAAAGGTGTTCTTAACTCAATGTGTATTTATTTATTTATTTTTAGACATTAACATGTCTAAAACCTCAGCAACATTGGTGATAGCACCATACCAGCCCCACATAGTCAGAATCACTGCTATGTACAAAACGGTAAAACCAGCCAAGCATTATCTGGACCAAGGAGACACAGTTAGAGGAGGCTACACAACTGTGCAGAAAAAGGGGTCATATGGAAATCCTGGTAGTTCTAGTGATAAAGAAGATGGTTATTATAAAGTAACCAGTGGTGGGACATGTAGAGTTGGTATAATGAAATGGCCAAGGAGAGGACCTTTAAGTCTTAAATGAAGTAGACAATTAGTGAAAAGCCAAGGGGGCCAGTGTCTGAAAGTGTAAAGTGGGTGTTTCTAATAAAGTGGCCAGTGTCTGAAAGTGTAAAGTGGGTGTTTCTAATAAAGTGGCCAGTGTCTGAAAGTGTAAAGTGGGTGTTTCTAATAAAGTGGCCAGTGTCTGAAAGTGTAAAGTGGGTGTTTCTAATAAAGTGGCCAATATCTGAAAGTGTAAAGTGGGTGTTTCTAATAAAGTGGCCAGTGTCTGAAAGTGTAAAGTGGGTGTTTCTAATAAAGTGGCCAGTGTCTGAAAGTGTAAAGTGGGTGTTTCTAATAAAGTGGCCAATGTCTGAAAGTGTAAAGTGGGTGTTTCTAATAAAGTGACCAGTGTATGGAGATATGGATCACACATACAGAAACACACACACACACACACACACACACACAGGGACCTGAGCTAGAGTTGACTTTGGTGACTTTGTGAAAGACATGCTGTGTCCAAGTGGAGGACCACAAGTGGCGAGCTGCCGCACGAATGAGCCAATCAGGAAACAGATAAATAAATAAACAAATAATTAAACAACTACGCATGGACAGCTAACATAACCAAACAGATGGGCGGGATCAAAAGATCAGAGATGTGACACATACACTGTGTGTGTGTGTGTTAGTGTGTGAATGTGTGTGTGTGTGTGTGTGAGAAATGGATTGGCACAGCCGATGGAATTTCATGCCGTATCTCAGCACCTTTCTGGCCGGTGGTTTCAGAGCTAAGGAGGGTTTTCATTTCCAACTGACCATAACTATGTCCAGTCCAATCCAAGCCCTAAAATAGCATCAACACCCTGTACTTCACTTTCAGATCCTTTCAAAGACTTATTTCATAGTCTTTCATTGTGAAATTACATATGAAAATGGCCTAAAATGTGATCTGTCCTTCATTTGCTGCAGTAAAAGCATATACAGCTCGAAAGGCTTCACACTAGATACCTGAACATTGCTGTGAGGATTTGATGGCAACACATTGTGTCTGGATCACAAATGCCACTTCAACTAATATCTAAAGCATTCCTTCTTCAGGAAACGCATGGGCACATAGAAACGGATTGTACCAGACCCTGCTGTATGTTCTCTTTGGTGTGTGTGTGTGTGTGTTTTGACAGACAGATGTCTGTACAGACGCTGGGCATACGTGACACTGCAGTAGCGCAGGGTGAGGAGGCTGGCACTGCCATCTGGAGTCACACACACACATCTGAATGAAAGGCATACAAACCTAACTACTGCTATCTCTTGCTGCGTTTCAATTGCATTATTAGGTATTAGTAATTCTAACTAGTGTTTGAGCATGTAGTATGTAGTGTAGTATGATTATACTAAAAAATACACAGTGCACACTTAGAACCAGTTCATTTTTGAGTGTGGTAATGATGGTCATTATTGTCCCACAGTGCAACAGGAAATGGAAAGGGAGGAGCTTCTTTTCCCCAAATAGTGCCCTATCACCTACATGTTACATTGTCTGATTAGGGCATGTGAAATGGATGTGAAACGTATATAAACATATATGGTTTTATTACCTAACGTGTGTTTTGTGACCTACACTGTGCACTACGCAGTGTGGACAGAGATATTTGAGTTCCAGCATTGCAGCGCTGAGTTTCACCTTGGTGTGACGTGTGTTGTTATAGAAGCAGTTCATCACGTATAGTTAGTAAGGAATGGTGCAGGATGTTAATAGTTTGTCTAATAAACTCACACTTTAAAGGTTAGTATATTAAACACACTGTATTGCATTAGTGTGCAGTACACAATTGGAACGCAGCCTCCCTCTATCTCATCAGTCTTGTTATCTTCCCCCACACAGACTCATATCTCAGTCCAGACTCCATATTCACACCATTCTAAAAGCAAAGCCCACCACTCATTTATCTTCTCAACAACACAGACCAATGGAAAGCCAAGCAGTTATAAGACTGTGTGTGGGGGGTGTGGAGGGTCAGTGAATTTCAATTAACTGTGTGTCTGTGTGTGTGTGTGTGTGTGTGTGTGTGTGTGTGTGTGTGTGTGGAGGCAGAGATATTGGATGCTGGCTGGATGCCCTGACTCTGTATTGATCCACACAGGCCAATTGCTTTCACACTAGATTAAGGTGTTATGGCGGGTTATACAGCCTGCTCTATCGTACTGCTTTCTTAATCATGTTAATTCTACAAGTGTTACAGGGCGCGCACACACACACACACAAACACACACACTCAAACACACACACTTCCATGCATGCATGCGCTGTTTCTGAAATCAGACCAACCCGTCACTAATCCCATTTGACCCCTGGGTTGCGTTGCCGGGGGTAACGACCCATGACAATCCAGAACTGTTCAACTAAAGTGCCCTGTTGCCCCTGATAGATGGCCAAACAAGAGCAGAATGGTGGGAAACGTGTCAGTGCAGAGATGCTTGAAGACATAGGATACAGCAGGTTTATTAGGTATAACATGACCAGTAATGATCGAGTTGGGGTCTTAAGACTAAGGCCATAACTCAGTGTGTTACCCACCTGAGCGGGCAGGATGACCCATTATATACTCTGCAACAGTTAAATGAAGTTTAAGTTAAACACAAGTATCATTATCAAACTTAAAAGAATTGACATTAGTGTTCTCATGCAAGCGTGTTGAGCTGTCAAGTCATACTGCATTAGTCCAAGCTGAAAAGATACAAGAGGGGTTCATTTGACTCAGAGGATTCACTTGGTAGCCTTCACTCTTCAAGCTTGACATAGCAGGATTGGGAGTGACCTAGAACATGGATTGGGGCAAGGAGGTATTATATGTTAGAGTAGAGTCACAAGGCATCAACCTTTCCTGACTGTTAAGAGATTTCAACTGTGCAGGAACCATAGGCTCTGATCTATAGAGATAAGGTGTTATGGTATAGGTCTAAAAGCCTGCCCTTTCAGTGAGAGTGTTTATTGGAGATACTGTGGTCATTGTCCGCTGTGTCTGCTGGAAATACTGTGGTTGCTAGACTGGCCTGAACTCAATGTTACTAAATGTCATTCTGATCTTTATGGCACGAGAATCAATTCTACCACAATGGCGAGGGGTGTCCCAAGAATGCCAGTGCCCACATCCACAGAGTACAGTGCTGGATGAGTATAAAAATAATGCTATGGTCTTCAAAATAACCAGACTCCAAATTAAGCAGGTAAGGGGAAACCACTTGTTTACATGCATCACCATAGGCCTAGTCCACTGGCAGTCTGAAACTTGGAAAGTGGGAACCCCTGTCAAGTGGAAAGTCCAACCAGGAGGAAGAGGTTGGCCTTTCCCTTAAGCGTGGGAATGCTTCACTCCCTGAGGTCAGCATTAAGGACCGATGGTTTACCAATTGAGCAAACCCGTTTCACTTACTGCAGCTGGCAACTACAGGGGCCAAAGGTCTGGTGACTGGGGACTACTTTCAAGGGACAGTATTCACGCAAGACAAAATGATACAGGGGAACCACAGTTCTGCTTGCCTTACTTGAGATCCAGCTTTCAGAACCATACAAGTCAGAAGGTGGGAATATCTAGCAACCAGGTGGAGCAGTGTGGCCTTGCCCTTAAGTGAGGGAATTTCTCACAGCCTGGGAAACCCAAAACAAATCTGATAAAACAGGGTGGCCTTGCCTTAAAAGAGGGGACAACCTATATTTCCATGTTGGTGTAGACTTAAAAAGGGTCAGTCCTGTTTTTCCAGGTTAGGATTTCAATTTGAATTTGTGACTCTGTCCCTATGGGTCCAGGGGTCTGGATCTATAGTGATGAAAGGAGACAGCTTGTTCCCCCATGACAATATGAACAACCTTACACACACATGCACATATTAAGCTTTACATTAAGAGCTGCACCCAAACACAGATTCATGATCACATAAACACACTCGCAAATTAGTTTACAATGTACTTCATTACGGTAACATGATTTATACACACCTACTGTCTTACCCCAGCCCCACACTCCCACTAGCAGAGTGCATAGCTTTTTTTTTTATCCCCCAGCTCTTTATAATAATGCTGAATTAATGATTTAGTGTGAACGGAGGGCCGGATGACGGCATATCATTTGTATGTAAAGCTTTCCGCCTTCCCCACAATGGCACTTTTTTAATTAGGACCTGCAGCTATTGGATGGGGAGCTTGATTAAACACTATAAAATGACTTAATTGAGCAAAAGCAAATAAGGAATACATCATTTATGTTCTATGAGGCTTGGGGGGGATTGCAGTCACACTCGCGCACCCGTCAGTCATGCGGACACACAAGCACTTGAATATTCAACCCGGGAATTAAGATGCAACAATCAATTCGGCACAGCCTTTTTTAAATATATAGGCCTAGAAAGGATTAAAATAAGTTACGGCTGCAAAGGTTTTACTAACAACACGTACCCCAAGTAGCCAAAAGATTAAAACCACCTCCTCGATTCCATGCTCATTGCGCATCAGCTCCACTATGTAGTTCTGCATATTTTTGTACCTCACTTTCACTCTGTTCTTCAAAGATCAGGACCTACAGAACCACCAGAGAGCAGGTGTGATTTGGGTGCTGGATCATTCCCAGTGCTATAGTAACACTGACGTTGGTGTTATACAGCGAGAGAGAGAGATGGTCTCCAGTAGGACCACAGTGACCCAGGCAGGGTCCCATTGTGCTGGCTGAGATTTGGCAGAGTGACTGCTGGTGTGTAAAGCGCTTATGGGGTATTAAGCTTCAGCCAATGGAGGTAAAGGGGTCTAAAGAGGTCAGAAAAAGGGAGAAAGGGTGAATTAGCATCTACACCAGGCCAGGAACTATCCCATAGTGTGCAATACAATTCTGCCCCTTTAGAAATCAAGGGAAGAGCGAGGGAGCAAGTGGGGGACAGACTCTTGTAGATGTTTTGTGTAGTGCTAAGGCTTCCGTAAGGCTTTTATAAAAGTCTTATAAGCGCCCCATAAGTCGCCTATTGTTACTCATCCTTTGTCACAGAGAGCGAATGGCGAAGCAGAAGTTGAGCCTATTAAATGATTAAGGGTCAAGGAAAGACATGGTCAGTTATTAGTCCGTACATTTCTAGCAGCACAGAGAATCCTTTCACATGAATATATGAAGATCTGGTTGTTTGGTGTGCAAAATGGTAAAACGTGACTTTTCTGCTCTTACTGGCCACTACATTGGAAACATCTAAGTACTTGGGTTGTATATATCCCTTGATCAAGTTAACACTGGTTCATTTTTGACCATGAATCTAATCCAGTAAAATCAAATCTAAACAATTTTCATTTTGTGTAGTCCTCATCCCATAATATATTGGGTTATATTTGGTCATGTGGTCAGGATCTGAACAAAAATTAATGGTGAAGAGTTTGGCTTATATCAAACTTACAGGTGGTCCAGTGGTCTCACATGGTACATGAATCTCAAGTAGTGGTCAGTTAGAGACTCCTTGGAGTGATACCTATGGGATTTTATTTCAGCTGCTGGATAAGATGTGGTCATAGAGTGTAGGTGCTGAAAAGCCTTAGTGGACTGCAACCACCTGAACAGTTAGAAGACCAGTGGTCATTCTTCCATCCACCCCTCACTAGGATTTACCCCAGTTTGTCCAAGCAGGTTTGACCATCCTAAAACTGAATGGTTCAAGTGTTTCTCTAAAAGTACAGGCTTGGCTGTAATGGCACAGTTCAGCCTTGTTGTTGATGCTCAGGAGGAAACAGCCATTAGTGAAACTGCCCAGCAGTAGAGTCTGGACACCACTGGACAAACTGGAACTGAGAACTGTGATCACAAACAAACTGAGCTGTGTTTTTTTTTCTGGCCTCTGCTTCTTGTTGTATTTCATGGACAGACAATCAGTCTCAAATGTTGCCTATAATGATATCTAATAAATGCAATGCTATGCTTATGAGTTCCCCTATTTCCAGCTAATAATAAGCATAAGCTGGTGGAGTGGATGACAGTTACAGAGTAGTGTGTACATAAGAATGTACTTCTTGATCTATACTGGCTTTTATCTATTATTAGAAATGTTTCCATGTCCAAGTGAGCAATGTCTTTGAACGCCTCTCTTGACAGCAGACAGGGTGATCAATGATATCAGTGCAACAACAGTTATGCCGCACGTGCTCACCAATGCACCGGCTCTTTTCAACACCTGGGAATAGAGGAAAACCCCAGGGAGGGGTATTAACAGTAACACAGTCAAAGGCGGAATAAACACCTGTAATGACTTGTAATTGGATATGACAATTTACCGTCAACACCAAATCCATGAGATATAAGACTGCCTTACCTCCGAGCTACTATTCTTTAAGAAAGTGAAACACTCTATGACAGACATCTGACAAAATCCCACAGCCGTTCCCTTCAGCTGGCGTAAGAAAACGCTGCTCAGACGCGAGCCGGGCCCATTTGTCTGTCAAAGTGACAATCAGAAAATCTCGCCGCCGCCGTTCTCTCCCCTGCCAAACGCTCATCAAACACGACGGAATCTGAAATTACATCTCTCCTGCCTCCCTGCCGCACTGTCTCGCTTTAATCATTCCGGCAAGATCCAAAGAAAGCCAGGGAGAAGCCAAAGAAACAAAGCCGGAAGAGATAAGGAACAGGGGGGGGAAGCACTGGAAAAACAGCTTCCTACTTTGAGATTCTCAGATGGTAGATCATAAATCTTGTGGCGATACCTGAGGCGCTGGTGTCAGAATAGGGGGAAGCTCGGAGCAGAAACAGTCTGGAGTCTCTGCTTTGAATAATCGCCAGATGAGGCTGATGGGACGCCTTCAAAACTGGCAGCAAAAATGAGAATGGACTGGCAGTCATTGGCTAAAACCAATGAATGTTTATCTGCAAGCAACATACAAAGTGGAAAAGGACCATGTGGTATTGGTATTAACTGGCATTTTGTGCCCTCACATGCTGCAGTTCAGTAGTGGCTTTGCCAAGGTAGATGCTGGAGCATTGCTGTGGGGAATTGATGGCATTCTGCCACAAGAACGTCTTGGATGATCAGTTCTGAATCACAAATGCCATGTCAATCCATATTGATTTGTTATTGCTCAAAAAAAAAAAACAGGGACTATCTTGCCAACACTTGGCATTGAGCACAGTGACTTTACACTTGTTTAGCTGAGGGCTGTTGTCTACTGCAGAGCTGAACAGTTACATTTTGAGCTGGTCCAGATTCGTGAGCCTGGTTACGGTCTGGGTTTCCATCTGTTGTACTGATCAAGAACTACACAGATGACGACAGGATACTGACAGAAAGTCATCAGAGAATCTCTAAATCTTTAAGCCGACCCACCTGAGTGATTCATTGGCTCTCAACATGGATGACTAACTGTGCTGAAGAAACCAGGCTGTGTTCCATGCTAAAAATGTCCATGTGGAAGCACTGCCGGAAGGGTTACATAGTAAAGGGCAATATTTGAGAATTTGTGAGAAACAGAGCTCCCATGTGATGCAATTCCTAACAATGTGAGTGACAATATGAGTATACGGGAGTACGTATGTATGATGAAGTGAATGACTGTATACACTATGTGAATATGTGAGTGTGAGTGATGAAGAGATGGTGTATATGAAAATGTGACTGCATGAGTGAGTGAGGGAGTGAATGAATGATGACATGAATTACCGTGAGTGAGTATTCTCAATGCATGAATACAGTTTTACACTCTACACTCCTAGCACTTTCAAAAACACATCCTGGGAACAGTTCAAGAGTTTTCCTCATGACAGTCATAGACTTAGTAAGTTATGATAAGTTTTAGGGGAAGAAAAAAACAAACCAAAAAAAAAAAAAACAGCTTAAGCAAGACCCACAGCTCAAAACAAATTTATTTAAATGATCCAATGAAAACGACAGGCGCCACAAAAAAGCCAACCGCTTCAAAATATCAAGGTCAAAGTTCAGGGAAAATTACCAAGCACAAGAGAGGCACACAAACAAGAAATAAAAGGGTTCAGACGAGAGCGCAAAAATGTTCCACTGTTAAAAAAAAAAAAAAAAAAAAAAAAAAAAAAAAAAAAAAAAGCCTCGTGTGGGTTTAAACAGCCTGTCACAATACAGTGCTACTCTGACTTCTCCTCCAAGAAAACGCAGAAAGAGAAGCTCCCGTTTTCAGCACCCAGCAGAGTGACGCCCCACTACGATGTGTGTCTCTGTGTTCAGTCGGTGGAAATGCTGATCTGCTCATTAAGCTCTGTTGCATCAACAGATGTGTCTCCTGATACGGAAAGAGAGAGGGAGGAAGGGAGAGAGAGACAGACAGAAGCTGCCTATGCAAATCCAACCCTGAACCCCAAATAGTAACAAAGCCACCCAAGGAGCAACCCAGCAAGAAGTGAGAAAACAGCTTCCTGAAAACCAGATCCCCACACACTAGAGCTGCACTGGGTATTGCCATTATTGTTATTAGCTGAGTAATTATTGGCCTTGACAGTATTGATGAAGACTATATGTAAATCAGCTCCCTAGCCAATCATAATACTTTCCACTGCACTTCTGTATTAATCTCAACAAATCACAGTTTCATAATGATTTCCAATGTGTTACTTTATGGAATATTACAAAGTTACGGGCGGCACGGTGGCTTGGTGGTGAGCACGTTCGCCTCCCAGCGCTGGGATCTTGGGTTCAAGTCCCATCTGGGTGGAGTTTCCATGTTCTCCCCGTGTCTGCGTGGGTTTCCTCCGGGGGCTCCGGTTTCCTCCCACAGTCCAAAAACATGGAGGGTAGGTGAATTGGCTTCTCTAATAACTGTCCTGGTGTGTGAATGAATGTCTGTATGTGTGAGCCCAGATATGGATTGGCGCTCTGTCCTGGGTTAAACCCTAGTGCCCGATGCAGTCCTCCAGGTGGACGGTCGTTTCTGGTTGAGAGTACGCTGTGCGCGTTTGGCTGCCGCTTCTCGCCAGTGTGTGTGTGAATTGAGCGTCCTGAGCAGTGTAGATTGTAAAGCGTCCTTGGGTGTCTAGAAAGGCGCTATATAAGTGTAACACTAATAATAATAACTAATAATAATGTTTGTGTTTTGTCCTTTCCTAGCTTCTGTTACTTAATTACATGTAGTTTCACAAGCAGGAATATAGCTACTATGTAATTACATGTAAAACAAAAGTTATATCATGTAGTTTTAACTACATATAATTTCACAAGATTCCATGACAGTTACTACTGAATTACATGCAATTTCACAGGATTTCATGTTAGTTACTACTTAATTGCATGAAATTTCACAAGATTTCATGTTAGTTACTACTTAATCACATGCAATTTCACAAGATTTAATGATAGTTACTACTTAATTACATGCAATTTCACAAGTGTGAAAATGAAACAGGAAAATAAGCACCTAAGGGTAGTTAATATTTATTTCCATGAATTAACAAATGTACATGCGTCATGGTAGTTACTACTAAATTACGTGATTTGGTTTTTACTTAATTACATGTATTTTCACAAGCATATGATTGTTGCTACTTACTTGTTATTGCACAAGCCTTTTATTATAGTTACTACTTAATTACATATAATTGTAGTTAATTATAGATATTTATTTATTATTATTTATTTATTATTATAGATAATTATATTCTACTGAAGTTGCACATATATTTACACGAGTTGGCATACTGGTTACACTTTAATGGCATGTACTTTTTATGTGTAACTACACAGTTATTAAAGACCATCTAAATTGGGGCCATGGAATGTACAAGAAACCAAAGAAAATAAAATCTGAACTGAAATTGAAGACGATCTGAACCATTACACCCTCTGCTCTTTCCTTTCAAATGTTTTTAGACAGGCAGTTGGTGTGGGCGGGACCTTTCCATCACAGCGGAGCTTTAGAATCAATAATCTGTCATGCGAACACGGCGCAGTAGTGGCTCCATGTCGGCACCGGAGCTTCTGTGTGTCCAGCATCGATCAAAACCGAGACACTAGAGGGTGACCACTGAGGCTGACCGCTGCAAAAAGCTCCAAACAGAAGCAGACATTGAGATCTCTTAAAGTGAAATGTGATTCAGCTGCAGTGATGTCCGTTCTACAGTCTGTCTGAATATTAAAGAGGGTGGTACAGGTCCTGGGTGGTCTGCCATACACTTTAATATCAGTGGTAGTATGTGGGAGGTGTAAATGTGGAGATTTTGATATCCAAAATGATAGTGGTAGAATAATGTGTACAACATCCACATATTTATTTAATTCCTCCAAAAGCATAATAAAAATATCTTGTTTTTCTTGGACGCTCTTCCCCATGAATAACAGGCACAGCTAATGCAGTTAATATGGCAATAGCATTACTAAATTGTGCCAGTCAAACTATTTGCAAGAAGGACATGAGGTTGAGGACAGTATAGCTTGTTAGGGTTAGCGATCATAAAGTGGAGACTTGGTGTTCTTAAAAACCGTGGGCTGCATAAGTCTGATTTTATGGTGCATCTTACATCAAGTGCAGACTTGGGATTCTCCCGCCTCCTCATCTAAGGCTGTTCAATCACAGCACTGGATCCGTGTTTATGTGAGAGTGCAAAGATTAGGTTAAACAAAAGTCAAAACAAGAGTCAAAATGGTTAAAAACCAGAGCTTCTGCTCCTGGGCTCTTGCGCTGAACTGAGTGGAGACTCATTTTCATTTAAAGGAACAGACGCTGGGACCGGTCATTCTGACCAGGGCTGTTTAGACAGTGGGAGAATGCTGCTGTTGTGTTTAATCCTTGTGGTATTTTCACCATCCTAGATGGGGTAGAATATGTCCTATTTAATAGAAGTCAATATGCAGGTATTATTTACCCTACAACATTGAATCACATGCTTTTATTCAGTGACTCACTGGCTTCTATTAAAGTGTGTTTTGACACAACGGGTCTTCTGTAGCTCTACTATGTACAGATATATAAAAATGACACTCCATGGCTTTTGACCCTATGATGCATATGTGACCAGTCTAAGACAGTTTAAGGTGTAAAGTAAGCTGGAGGGTTTCTATAATTCCAACTGGTCCTTGTCACTCGAGCCCTAGCCATGTGACAGACTCTTCCAGAACAGAATAAAAAAAGCGAGGGGAAGCTGGCACTTGCAGCTTTTCATCTGTCATGTTCTGTGCTCCTAGTGGGCTGATGGACTAGATGGTGTCCAGTCATGGAGGGCTGACTGGGCTTTGAGTCCGGGGCTGCAGGCTGTGCTGCTGGACACAAATATGGTGCGGTTTAATATGTAGATTCAGTCCTGGCATGATGGAGCATAACAAAACACCCCCTCACAGGCCTGATAGAGGATTCAAAGCCTTTCAGCTGTGTGTGTGTGTGTGTGTGTGTGTGAGAGAGAGAGAGAAAGAACACGAAAGAGAGAGAGAGAGGGGGCAACACACAAAGACCTCCTGCACTCCTTATTAAAAGTAAAAAGGTTTGGAGAGAGAGAGTGTGAGATAGTGTGTGTGTGAGATAGTGTGTGTGTGTGTGTGTGTGTGTGTGTGTGTGTGTGATACAAATAGAGAGGAAGAGTGTGTGTGTGCATCTCCTTAATCAACACAGTCATGGTTTCAAGCTGCACCATTTAAGGTGGAAAGGAATATTAAAATACAAAAATGTTGGTTGCTAGTAATAACTCATACTATAACTGCTGAATCATTTAAGGTGGAACGTTAAATTGAACAAGGAGCTGCACCATTTAAAATGACTGGCACCAATATGTAATGTCTATGATGATTTACCATTTAATGTGGAATAAACCTAGTTGTTACAATGTAACGGCTACAATATTTAAGGTGGACTGCTGCCATAATACAGCTGCTTCATCATTTAAGGTGGAATAAACCTAGTTGTTACAATATAACGGCTACAGTATTTAAGGTGGACTGCTGCCATAATACATCTGCTTCATCAATTAAGGTGGAATAAACCTAGTTGTTACAATATAACGGCTACAATATTTAAGGTGGACTGCTGCCATAAAACATCTGCATCATCATTTAAGGTGGAACGGTAAATTTGAATACCATGTACCCAGGTACTAAAATGTAACAGCGGCCCATTTAAAGTGGATGGGTGCCAAATGCAATTGCCGTACCATTTAAGGTGGAACAGAGAATTCAAATAAACTGGATATTAACCTGAATATAACACCTGAACATTTTACAGAAATTTAAGTATGACGTTTAGGGTCTAGTATGTCATTATCTCCAACATTTAAGGTGGAACTGACAGTTCTAACAAGATGCGTAGACACTAAAACGTGTTAAATGTCCGTTTGTGTTTGTGTCCTTAACCTCAAATTACATACATTTTTGGGAGGATGTAAAATGCTACATCAGCTGAACCCGATGACCTCGCTCAAAGCTCATGCCTGAATGGGTCAGCAAACAAACAGTGATGGACACTTCACAGCTCCTGCTCACCACGCCTCATCATCAGGATCATTATGTAGATATAACACAGACATGATGGATATCTCTCTCTCTGTCTCTCCCTATCTCTGTATGTGCGCACTCAACGACTCGTGAGGCTCAATTCATCTCTCTCTCTCTCGCGCAAACACACACACACACACACACACACACACACACACACACCCTATGCCTGCGGTTTGCTGAATCTTAAATATAGTTATTTGAATATTTGGAATATTAATGTGCAAGTGTCAAGCGCCCGCTGGTGCCTGAAAAGAGAGAGAGAGGGAGGGAGAGAGGGAGAGAGAGAGAGAGAGAGAGAGAGAGAGAGAGAGAGGCCCAGAATCAGTGCCGTCCTGTCCACATACTTATCAGAGAGAGTCAGAGAGTGAATGCCACCATGCCACCAACCTGTTCTGTTCAGTGTGTGTGTGTGTGTGTGTGTGTGTGTGTGTACTCACTCTGCATAGAAATGGCCTGTAACACCAAAAATATGGGCTGAGCAATAAGGTTACAGCACGCTAAAGCAATTACAGAGGGATAAAATTCCACCACGCTCCATAAAGCAGGACGAGAGCTTTGCAAATCCATAAGAGAGACCCATCAATCAGAGAGAGAGAGAGAGAGAGAGAGAGAGAGAGAGAGAGATTCAAGCATTACAGTATGTAAATACTGAAAAGAAATCCAGGAAAGCATGCTGTCCACAATTAAACTAGGTGGATATTAAGGATAAAAAAAAAAAACAACCATTCCCAAGTTTCATACATTCTTTCATTGTCTGTAAGCGCTTATCCAATTTAGGGTTGCGATGGGTCCAGAACCTACCGGGAATCACTGGGCGCCAGGCAGGAACACAGAACTAACCATGGAGGGGGCGCCAGTCCTCACAGACAGTCACCCGGAGGAAACCCACGCAGACACAGGGAGAACACACCACATTCCTCACAGACAGTCACCTGGAGGAAACCCACGCAGACACAGGGAGAACACACCACACTCCTCACAGACAGTCACCTGGAGGAAACCCACGCAGACACAGGGAGAACACACCACACTCCTCACAGTCAGTCACCTGGAGGAAACCCACACAGACACAGGGAGAACTCACCACACTCCTCACAGACAGTCACCCGGAGGAAACCCACGCAGACACAGGGAGAACACACCACACTCCTCACAGTCAGTCACCCGGAGGAAACCCACGCAGACACAGGGAGAACACACCACACTCCTCACAGACAGTCACCCGGAGGAAACCCACGCAGACACAGAGAGAACACACCACACTCCTCACAGACAGTCACCCGGAGGAAACCCATGCAGACACAGGATGAACACACCACACTCCTCACAGTCAGTCACCCGGAGGAAACCCATGCAGACACAGAGAGAACACACCACACTCCTCACAGTCAGTCACCCGGAGGAAACCCACGCAGACACAGGGAGAACACACCACACTCCTCACAGACAGTCACCTGGAGGAAACCCATGCAGACACAGGGAGAACACACCACACTCCTCATGACAGTCACCCAGAGCAGGACTCGAACCCTGGAGCTGTGACAGACACTAAGATTCATACACTGTGTATTAAATAAATCTGTGGGTATTTTCGTAAACATCTGCCTGCAGCTTAAAAAAAAAAAAATCAGACACTCTCTATCATTTTCACAGTGCCATATATCAGCCCACTCGTTCAGCCCCAGGAAAAAGAAAGGACAGCTATGGATCCAGATATACAACTGTACACTGACCCCAACAACGTAACACATCTATTCATGTGGCACCTCCATCCTCTCCCTCAGAGCACAAGAGACCAGTAGCCTAGTGTCTGCATACTAAGACAGACAGAGGTGTTTTATGAGCTGCGTTTGACTCTGTTCAACGCAGAGCATCAAATATTCACCAGGCTTGGAGCAAAGTGCAGACAAGAGCGGGAAAACAATAAATAAATAAACAAATAAACAAACAAACAAGCAACAGAATAGAGTCGCAAATCAGCCTTGGCAGAGAGGGAAGGTATATTGGGGGGGTTGGGAAGGGGGGGGGGGGGGGGGGGGGTTAGAAAGAGAGAGAGAGAGAGAGAGAGAGAGACAGAGACAGAGACAGAGAGAGAGAGAGAAGAGAGAGAGAGAGAAAGAGAGAGAGAGAGAGAGAATAATGTGGTACACACAGAAGGGTGTGTGTATTTATGAGTCCCTGCAGTCCTTCGTATCACAGACGTTCACACGCTCGCAGATACTCTCCCTCTGGTTGTTGTCACTGACGCTGAAGTTACTTTTCAGAAGCTCAGCTCTCTGCGGAATTCCGTAGACAACGGGGTGTGGAGGAAGCCTCAGAATCCTTCGGAAAAGGCTTTGTTCCACAAAGGATCGGAGGAACCACCTCCGTCCAGAGAACAGACTCAGTGAACTGTAGTGGAGACGTAATAGAGGCTTATCACGTGTGAACATCTGATCCAGCATCTCCTCTAAAATCAAGGTAATCATTAGTGTACAGGGTGGTACTAGATGGTAGAATATTGCGGTGAGGCGTTGACAGCATCCAGTCACTTAAAAACTAGTTATTTGCTGACTTTTGTTCATGTGTTTTCCTCCTATAGGACGAGACTGATATTGGTGGGAGTTGTTAAAGTGCACTGGATAGATGCGAAGTCACTGGATGCATTCAAAACCATATCTAAAGGTGGTTATTTAAACCTCAGCAGTGGTGACTGATCAACAGCCCTGAAAACCCTGGATGGGTATAGCACCTACACTATACTATATATATATATAATAAACACTGTCTCCTGATGATGACATCACACAGAGATACGAGAGTGCTGTGATGTCCTTGGTGGGCAGACATTTAGAAAAATGAGAGCATTAGGAAAGATAAGGAAAGACAGATAAAGGTGATTAATGAGAGAAAGGGTGAGGAGAGAGAGAGAGAGAGAGAGAGAGAGAGAGAGAGAGAGAGAGAGAGAGAGATAGAAAGAGAGATGTTTGATGGAGAACAGAGCAGACAGACATCAGTTGGCTATTCCCATGATTAATTAGACTTCATGAAGGCCAGTCTGACCTGTGAAATTCTGATTAAGACAAAACACACACACACACACACACACACACACACACACATATATATATATTCAAACTCACATACACACATTCCCACTAACACACAGAGAGACACACCTGTCTCCGAGGGCATGTCAGAAGCAAGGTTCATCGATTTTGCCTCTCTCATTGTTTCACACACACACACACACACACACACAAGGCTGTTAAAGTTTGAGTGACGGTTGCTGCACTGACAGCAGCGGCCTGTGGTTTGTGTGTGTGTGTCTGTGAAAAGTATAATCTAAACTGACAGTCTACATTCGGTCCCCAATGCCCCCCACTGTCATGAGAGCACACAGTATATTTCTACATCTCAACTTTCCCTTCCAAACAGCACCAAAACACAGCATTTCTATCAATACATAGCCACAGGCGCTGTCCACTGAGCCAATCACATGATCAGACTTCTCCCACTGTCCAGATCAGGCCAAACAACTCTTTCTTAAACAGCCAATGGTGAAACAGGACTTGATGAAGTTGTTTTGAGTTGTTCCTTTATTCTGCAGAAGCAGAAAGTGTACTACAGCATCAACCATTTGTCATAACAACCAGTAAACAATATCCATGAAAGGTATTATTATTACCATCACAGGTGCTAGTTAGCAAAGAGATCTGTCAGCTGACGTGAAACTGTTAAGTGTGATGTTGCAGCATTGGTGGTTTGAAAAGAAGCAGTGGATTGGCCTCATGTGCCGCATAGTTAGCATGTGTTCACCTCCACTTTCCAGAAGCCAGACTCACAGAGTGATTGAGGGAAACTCGCTGATGGGTGGAACTGGATTTCAATAATAATGGGGTAAAATGAGTAAATAAATAAATAAATAAATAAAAGCCATTAGTAAACATTTATTCCTCACTACTTTCTGCAAACATGACCTGTTTATTAAGCCTAATACTGATTACTGCCAATTGGGGAACAACTGGTTGGCTTGTGCTACCACAAATCTAGCCCCAGTAGACTCTGAGGACCAGGTTGGCCTTGCCCTTAAGCATGGGAATGCATTGCACCATGCGGAATCCAAATGCACAGTCCTGACAGACAGCAACCAACTTGCCAGAAAATGACCTGAATTTGAATTCCCTCACTAGAATTCACTACATTTCAGTTTCCAAATGTTCTTCGGGTGTGCTGGGTCTCAAACAGACCTATGCCACGCCTAATGACAAGTAATTAGAAACTGCTAATTCATCTGCTAACTAAAAATCAGTACAGTTTGCTCTGAGTTCATGCCCTTTTTACTTATGAACCCTACATTTACTATAATTAACTGTTAAGAAATATGTAATTACTGAGTAATAAATTGTATATTCGCATCACTAGTAGTTTTGTGCAAAAAAAAAACAAACAAAAAAAAAAAAAACTGATTTCTGCTCTTTAACTTCACCAGACATTGCCAAGCTGATACACTTTGATGTACTTGGACTAGCTGTACACTCCACCACCCCAGAATTTATTAAAGGTGTTGCCTTATTATTCCGAGTAAATAGATGTGCTCTATCTTTGTCGTCCAGGTGTAGCTCTATAAACCCACAGCAGGTAAACAGAGGTCTAATCCAGAGTCTCGGGAAGCGGTGCGAGGACTCCAAACAAACAGGACGAGTGAGGATTAATACATCAGTCTTACTGCTGTGGCTAACAAGACTGCTAATCAGCTCTCATCCTGCTAGAAGGGGAGCTGAACAGAAACACACAAGTGCCCTCTGCTGTGAAGAGGGAAAACTAAACTCTGGATTTACCACTCCGTGACCTTTACCCGACACTATGCCAAGGCCAGAATGACCCCTCAAGAAAAGGCTTTTCTCCAGTGCATGTATAAGCTAGTTTAGCATACAGCATTATGAATATGACAAAATGTTGTCTGCTCAGGTTTCTATAATAATCTGGCTATTGTTTCTCCACACAAATACAATAATTCCACCCACTACCTTTTACAAGATGCTACCAAGCTGGTCGAGCACATGATTCCTCTGTGTGATATGGAGCCAGCTACTGCTCTTTTTTTTACAATATCACTAGATCTCAGCACACTTGGATGAAAACAAATCCCCAATTTTGTTTGCTAGGAGAAGCTAGATTTGGCTAGCATTGTTCTTACTCATCACTGCAACCTGCTGATGACTGGGCTAAATGTAAATACTCAACCACTCAATAGCTCCACAAGACACACGTTGACACAAGCTATGCTATGGTTACTCATTACAGATTAAAGTATATAATGCCCAACCAGTTCCAAATAGCTGGATGTTGTGAGCAGGTCCTGAGCAGGTCAACTGCTACGCTGTTTAAAGGCTTCGGGCAGGGATTGGGTAAGTGTTAACATAAATAAGTTCGACTGCATTACAATAGCAGTTCAGGCATTGGGGAAAGCATCTGAGTCATGATTGGCCGGTGCTGACTTGTGCTGAGCTCTCCTCTCCACTCGTTCCTAATTATTTCTGTATGAAACAGTCTTCCACAGCCTCTCTTTTCTTTCTCTTTCTCTCGCTCTCTAATAGCCAATTAGCTCTCCTGTGCGGCTGAGGCCGTGTTTTCCTCTGACCTGATTCACACCGGCTGCTGGGACTGAACTGGCAACCCACTCTCTGCTGTAAATAATGAAGGAGCATCACGCTAAGGCCAGGCACTCTGGGAAATGTAAGGTGGATGGGTGTTGGAGTGAGCGCATGTGTTGGTGGGAAGTGCATCTCACCTCAACTTACAACAGACTCAGAACAAAGACGACAAATAAGGACCTTGGTTTTCCTTCTGTCAAGCAAGGACACAATTCAGAGGGTGGTTCTAAAAAAAAAAAAAAAAACCTGAAATAATCAAAAACCTTGGGCCAAATGTGTGAGCCAGATGTTTGCAGAATGTCATATATAATGCAGTACAAATCTGTAAAGGTTGGCTTTTGTTTCGCAAAACAGGTCTAGGTACAAAAACAACTAGTCAGGGTACTGGTCTGCTTGTGAGAATACAGATCAAGCCCCCAAGGCTTTGAGGAATTACAGACACAGAGAGATACCAACTGAGCAAACTGAGTGAGCAGAGTTCCTATACCGCCTATGGCAAGTTGACGGCTGTTACTCTGAAAAGGACAGTGCCGTTTAACAGAACATGAGGCATTCACTCGCTTAAGGGCAAGGCCACCCGTTTCCTCCAGATTGAAGGTTCCTCTCATCTGAGGTTCCTTCTTTTCGAGTATCAGAGTTGTAGGAGTATTTTTTTTTTTTTTTTTTTGGGGGGGGTTATGCCTCTTAATCCCAATAAATCATCACTTCTATTTTCTATTTTGTATATTTTGTATCAAAGTGTTAGCCAACATTGCTAACATTTAGCTAAGATAATAACAGAAATGGGCAGTTGGTGTTCTCCTCCAAGCATGAAGAAATGGCTAACTTCACCCTCCCATCTTGGTAGAACCATGTGACTGTGGGAGTCATAGATAATAGGAAAAGAACTACTCAGATGGTGGACCTCAATGACTCCATTTTTTTAAACATTACACCATAAGCACTGTTTGTTTACATAGGACTCTGTCTCTAATTGTCCCCCGTGGCTCAGGTGGGATAGAGTGATGGTGAAATGCTGAGTTGAGGCACTTGTCACAGTCAGTAAACTTCTCTCTGAGAGCATGTGGCTCAGTTATCTCCAAATCAGAAAGTGACCCCACAGAGTTGGAACGAGTGTGTGTGTGTGTGTGTGTGTGTTACACTTCAAGGCTTGCTTGGTCTATAATTTACTGCTAAAAAAACACATCTCAGGTTTTCAAGCTCACTCTCCATAGCTTGGTTTTCTACCACCTCCTAGTGTGTGTGTGTGTGTGAGAGAGAGAGAGAGGGGGAGAGAGAGAGAGAGAGAGAGAGAGATACATTCAGAAAGACAGACAGAGAGTGGTCAGCAGGACGTCCCATTCCACTGTGCATTTGGCAGGAAGTGAAGCAGATCAGGTGAAGCAGATCTCTCTCTCTCTCTCTCTCTCTGAGCTGCTTTGTAGTCACTACCAGAAAGACAAAAGCAGGTGGGTTCTACCCCCTCCTTCTCCATCCGTCCTCATCCATCCTTTCATCTCCTCATCCCACCTCCCAGTTCCTCACACACTCCAGCAAGCGGCTTCTGAGGAGCAGCACACTGGGTTTAGTGGAGATTAGAGAAGCCTGCAGAAGGCAGCATATTGTCAGTGAATGGAGGATGTAGCTGTGCGTAGCCTGAAGCAGTTTGTGAAGTAACAAGAAGATCAGAGTCATCGCCATAAAGCATAAGACTAGGGTTGTGAGTTCCAGCCTGAGTAAGTACTCCTGGGCAAGACTCCTAACACAGTATTTACCTACATCTGTGACAAAATAAAAGTGTATGTTGCTCTGGATATGACACCGGAAATGGAAAAGGAAATGCAAAAGAAAATATAAACATCTTGAAGTCATCTTGAGTTTTCAACCTCTGTGATTTGTGGAAGTCTCCCATAGCCTTGTAGGTGGGATGCCAGAGGTTACAAACATAAACAATGCAGTAGCATCAGTTTGGAGGTCTGATTTGTGCCAGTACAATGGCAAACAAGC
>NC_089820.1:86140259-86155259 GCF_029633855.1 Hoplias malabaricus | reverse complement strand
TGACACACTCTCATTAACAGAACCAGGCTCTCCAGGCAGCCCCTTGAATCCAGGGCAAGAGCAAAACTCAAACCCAGACTTACAAACAAACAGATACAAACACCCATAAAAAAAGCCGCCTACCTCTGCAGATGTTCCCGTTGTCCGGTTCAAAGCCTGCTTTGCAGGTGCAGCTGCCAATGGGCACCATCCACTCCCCATCTCCATTACAGTAGAGTTTAATGGGGACATCCACTTCCTCTGAGTTGGGGATACACATGCCCCGTGCAATGACCAGTGAGGTGCTCTCCGCTCCGGTCATGGTCTCAGGAAACACGGCAAAGTTCTGCACCACGCTGGGGCACTTCTTATAGAAGACCCTGACCGAGAGCAGGGACATGCAGGCTCCGTAGTCCTGAAACGCCAAGTAGAAGCCGTTCTTGGACAGTGGCCCGAAGCTCCGCACCTCCGTGTTGACCTTCATGAGACGCCCACCGAAGTCCACCTGCGAGAAGCTCTCGTCAGCGGCGATGGTGTCCACTTTCAAGTAGGGAGCCTCCATCCAGAAGGCAGTGCCCTTAGTGGCAATGACCTGGTCATGGGGCAGACAAGGATTTAGATGAAATTATCCATAAAGAAACGGTCATTACAGTGGAACCCATTACAGAGAACGAATAAATGAAGATTATTAAATACTTTGGAAATACACATCAGTCCTACCTGGTCACTCTCGTAGTAATAGAGGTTGAAAGTCTCCTTGCAGGAGCCTGGAACCCGGGGGATGCTGCTGCAGTCGCGTACGGTGAAGCGCATTTCCACGTAAACCCTCTGGGCAGCTCTCCTAGGAATAAAGGTGGTCAGGAGCCAGTTGTTTTGACTGGGCTCAAAGACGTTGCACACCTGGTAGGTGCGGATGGTGTTGAGGTTCTCGTCATAACCGCTCACCTCCTCCCACTGAAGAAGAACCAGAGAAGACAGCTCTTTAGCAGGGTAGCTAAGTGTCAGGACAAGCTGTTAATGTCTAACTACACCGTTATTAAATATATATTGTCAATGCATGCGCACACATGTTTTGTCGGCTCCACTGACCATACAGGAGAATTTTGTAGCCCACCTGTTTCTCTGCATACTTTCTTACCCCAATTTCAATGATCAAGTGACACTGACTTGTTAGAGTGTGTTGTTCTGGTGCGAGTGGATCAGACACAGCAGGGCTGTTAGAGTTTTTATGAGTCCACCAACTAACTCCATTCAGCCAGCAGCGTCCTGTGGGTGGCGACCTGCGTCCATTAATGAAGTGCTAGAGCACGACCATGCTAGCGCAATTGAGGTAGGTGTGTCTAACAGAGTGGACAATGAGTGGACAGTGTTTCAAACTTGAGCAGCACTGCTGTGTCTGATCCACTAGCACCAGCACCACACATTAACACAGCACCACCACCGCCACGTCAGTGCCACTGTAGTACTGAGAATGACCCAGCATCGACGTTGTAGTAACGATGCCTATCGCCGTTACTTAAGGGAATACATTTAAGCAAAAGTAAAAAGCCGTCTCTACAGTTTGGCAAAGGGAATAAACAAAAACAGCACTCATGTCCCTTTCTTTGAAGCGGAGTCTGGATCAGTGATGTGTATCATCAGAAAAGCCATCATTGCTATTATTGTTCGTCCTGTCGCATCGTTGCGCAATCCCAACCCATTTCCTTGAATTACATTTTTCTGTTCCGCTGCAGTTTTTGTTATGATTATTGTCTGGAACTGAAACTGTTCAGTCTCTAGTTATTATCAGCCTGTCATAAAATATTCATGCTGCTGAAATACCAAAAAAAAATAAATAAATAAATCAGACCTACTTCAATAAACAAAGACTCTTTTGGACGCTGTTTGAGAAGCGGTTCCTAAACCTAAAATAAGTAGCACCACCTCATGAAGAATTGTAGGCAAGCTGTGCATGAGTGAGTGAATGAGTGAGTGAGTGAGTGGGTGAGTGAGTGAGTGGCTGAGTGAGTGAGTGAATGAGTGGGTGAGTGAGTGAGTGAATGAGTGAGTGAATGAGTGAGTGAGTGAGTGAATGAGTGAGTGAATGAGTGAGTGAGAGAGTGGGTAAGTGAGTGAGTGAGTGAGTGAGTGGGTGAGTAAGTGAGTGGCTGAGTGAGTGAGTGGGTGAGTGAGTGAGTGGGTGAGTGAGTGAGTGGGTGAGTGAATGAGTGAGTGCATGAGTGAGTGAGTGAGTGAGTGAGTGGGTGAGTGAGTGAGTGAGTGAGTGAGTGAGTGAGTGAGTGAGTGAGTGAGTGGGTGAGTAAGTGAGTGAGTGAGTGAGTGAGTGGGTGAGTGGGTGAGTGAGTGAGTGGGTGAGTGAGTGAGTGGGTGAGTGAATGAGTGAGTGCATGAGTGAGTGAGTGAGTGAGTGAGTTAGTGGGTGAATGAGTGAGTGAGTGAGTGAGTGAGTGCATGAGTGAGTGAGTGCATGAATGAGTGAATGAGTGAGTGAGTGAAATTAATAAGGACATCCATAAACACAACAGGGGCGGCACGGTGGCGCAGCAGGTAGGTGTCGCAGTCACACAGCTCCAGGGGCCTGGAGGTTGTGGGTTCGATTCCCGCTCCGGGTGACTGTCTGTGAGGAGTTGGTGTGTTCTCCCCGTGTCCGCGTGGGTTTCCTCCGGGTGCTCCGGTTTCCTCCCACAGTCCAAAAACACACGTTGCAGGTGGATTGGCGACTCGAAAGTGTCCGTAGGTGTGAGTGTGTGAGTGAATGTGTGTGTGTGTGTTGCCCTGTGAAGGACTGGCGTCCCCTCCAGGGTGTATTCCCGCCTTGCGCCCAATGATTCCAGGTAGACTCTGGACCCCCCGCGACCCTAAATTGGATAAGCGGTTACAGATAATGGATGGATGGATAAACACAACAAATGATCACTGGATTAGGAACAGCTATCTTGTATCTACACTTACTGTTCATTTTAGCAGCTCCACTGACCGTACAGCAGCCCTTTTAGTTCGACAATTACAGACTGAAGTTCATCTGTTACTCTGCAAACTTTCTTTCCACCCTGGAACCCCCACAGGACCACCACAGAGCAGGTATGGTTTGGGTGGTGGATCATTGTCACAGGATGCTGTTTGCCAGCTATTTTTGGTTGGCAGACTATTTTTACTTCAGCAGTGACATTGATGTATTTTAAAACTCTAGTATCACTGCTGTGTCTGATCCACTCGTACCTGCACAACACACACTACAAGATCCAAGGTAGATGTTCCCAATCCATCAGTGTAAACATAGCACACATTTTACGAGTGCTAATTAACATTGTAACAATCCTCGGGGGTGGTCTTCGAGTAAACAACATACAAGATCACCTTGAGAAAACGCTGAGATGGATGGATAGATGTTCACCCACCTGCTAAACCTGAGATAAGTGTGTAACCATAGGTTACCTCGGGAATTTAGGGGCTTCTTCAGACTCCAGTACTCCTGCAGACGCTACTCTACTCTAGCTGGTTGCTTTTTGACAGCCTCTCTCTCTCTCTCTCTCTCTCTCTCTCTCTCTCTCTCTCTCTCTCTCTCTCTATTGTCGTCCATGAGTGGCAGACAACACACAAACACTCTTAGCAAGTCTATCACACTCCAAGTGGCCTCCTGCCTGCTCTGCCCAGTCACCGACTAAACATATTACACACTGCACTGTGCAAGCAACGGATTCCAAAGTTGTGTATCATATTATATGCCAGTAGGACCATTTCCACGTACACGCGGAGTGTACTCCAGTGATAATGCCAATGACACACAAAGGCTAGCCTCATACACTGAGAAAACCCACGGGTGCTGCCGAGGCCAGGAACGTCCACTCTGAGGACATTCAAGTTCCAAACAAATCTCTGTCCCATGTAGCCATCTACTCATACATATTCAAGAATGAGTGTGTTATTAATCATATCGTGGCTTTGATCTGGGCCCAGTTTCCCAAACGCTTTGCACCAAGAGGATTTTAAATCATAGTATTTACTGAGAACATGTAAAAAACACCCATTTCACTGAGCATCCCACTGATGAAGTGAGAAGTGGCTCAGAAATCAAACACACCGGAGCCTAATCAGGGAAAAATATCCGCCAAGACAACGATCGCCAAGAAATTAGGTGGGTTTGAGGCAAAGCGAGTAAGGAGTTAGCGAGGAACAACTGCACTGTGGTAGCCACCAATCGCAAAAACGATATAACTTTATAGAACTATCTTGATTCTTAATCGAAAAACATTAAACTATTTCATTAAAACAGCATCTGAGCCATTAACGTCTATTAAAATACCTGAGACTTAACAGAACACTCAATACAACGTATTTAACTAATTGTGTCTTGAACTATTCAAGTCCATAATATTAAAAAATAAGAATAAATAACAACAACAATGACTCCAGTTTGCTCAGAGATGATCTAGGTCTGAAATATTAGTCTAATCTCAACACACAGTGCCATATTTAATAGAGGAAACACTCCATGCCATAATAAAGTAACATAAAATCATTATTACTATGTAATAAATTAATTACAAACTTGTAATAAAAATACAATATGATTTATATGGTTTAAAACCCACATATTTCAGTCAGTCCTCCACAAGGAAGACTATGCTGCATGTGATTAGGAAGTACAGGAGGAAATGACGGGGATGAGTGTTTGAGAGAGAGAGTGGGTCATGTTATACTCGCACTACCACTCAGATATTAACTTAATAAATGGAGCTATCAGGAAGCACAGATCTGGACAGATTTTTTTTAAATTTGTTTTATGTTAACGACATTGTTTGTTTGTTTGTTTGTTTACCTATGGGTTTTGTTTACCTTGTTCTTGTTCGACTCATTCACTATCGTTCATGCATCCACATATTTGGTGGCTACTATAAACATTCATCCGCTGTCTGTCCAGCTGTTCCAAATTGTCCACAGATTTCACCATTCATTCAGCTTTTCTGTCCTTCCATGGAACCATTTACTTCTTCGTCTGTAAATTCATCCATCCATCCATTCATCAGTACATCTCTACACTCCTTCAAACACCACTCCATCCATCCGTCTCTCACTGCATCCATCAGTACATCCCTACATCACCCCTTTTACCATTACTCCATCCATCCATCCATTTGCTTCTCAATACATCATCTATCCATCTACACATCCCTTCTTCCATCCATCCACCCATCAGTACATCCCTACACCCCTTCAACCATCACTCCACCCATCCATCCATCCCTCACTGCATCCATCCATCTATCAGTACATTCCTACATCACCCCTTCTTCCATCACTCCATCCATCCCTTCATCCATCCATCCCTTCTTCCATCCATCCATCCATCCAATCAGTACATCCCTACACCCCTTCAACCATCACTCCATCCATCCATCTCTGACTGCATCCATCCATCTATCAGTACATCCCTACATCACCCCTTCAACCATCACTCCCTCACTCCATTCATCCATCACTGCATCCATCCATCCATCTGCTTCTCAATACATCATCCATCCATCTACACATCCCTTCTTCCATCCATCCATCTGCTTCTCAATACATCATCCATCCATCTACACATCCCTTCTTCCATCCATCCATCAGTACATCCATACACACTTCAACCATCACTCCATCAATCCTTCCATCTCTCACTGCATCTATCAGTACATCCCTACATCACCCCTTCTACCATCACTCCATCCATCCATCCATCCATCCATCCATATCTCACTGCATCCATCCATCAGTACATCCCTACATCACCCCTTCAACCATCACTCCATCCATCCATTTATGCATCACTGCATCCATCCATCCATCTGCTTCTCAATACATCATCCATGTACACATGCCTTCACATCCCTTCTTCCATCCATCCATCAGTACATCCATCTCTCACTGCATCTATCAGTACAACCCTACATCACCCCTTCAACCATCACTGCATCCATCCATCCATTTGTCTCTCAATACATCATCCATTCATCTACACATCTCTTCTTCCATCCATCCATCCATCCATCTGATCTCATTCCATCCAAACTCAGACACATCCACTGCCCCTGCCCTCTCCCCAAATCTCTGGACAATAACCTGCGGTCAGTTCCCACTAACTCTCAGACCCTGGCTTCAGGAGGCAGTGTCTGAGCCCCACCTCGGAAATCACTGCTGATGCCCAGGATGTTCTCAGGAACAAAGCTGTGACTTTCTGATGTGAAACAAGCCCACACTTTCAAATCATCCACCTGAGGTCAGGGTCTGTCCTTAACACCGCTCACGCCAACCACAAACACAGGCATGGCCTCCTCCAAGAGCCGAGACTCCATTATGTCCAAGAGTTTTGGAAGAGAGAAGCTGAATGGACACTTGTCCACACACACACACACACACACACACACACCCTTGTTGTCCCAGTTAGAGTGAGTTAGGCTGGAGTTTTTGTCCGGCTGACATGCTCTCTGACCACTACCATCCCTCCCAGAGAGAGAGACCGCTGTGAGGTCACACTGTGGACATGTCTGTGAGGCTCAGTGTGTGTGTGTGTGTGTGTGTGTGTGTGTGTAAGACAGAGAGAGAGAGAGAGAGAGAGAGGGCCAGCCACTGCCATGCCCCTTGGGTAATCACTTGGTTCTTTTAAGAGAACCATGACTGCAAGAGATCTGGCAACACATTCCCCAGGGTTAAAAGAAAGAGAGAGAGAGAGAGAGAGAGAGAGAGCAAGCAATAAAAGAGCTCTGTTTGCTCTCTGGAGTCAAAACTCAACGAATCAGAGAGAACTTGGGCAAACTGACAGTGTGTGTGTGTGTGTGTGCTGAAGTGTTTCATTTGAGCTCCATTTGTAATAATAGCTTATCACTATATTCTAACAGATGGCCTCTCACGCTTAGGTTCAGTCTAATGAAGGACATGAAGAAAGACTACTGCAGCCGTCTAAACGCCACCGAACAAAGGACAAGAAACCACGAGAACAACAGTGAAGCCCACTGCTCCACAGCGCCCCCAACGTTTCGTTCTGTTCTTGTTTGTGTGTATTTGTATTTGGTCCCAGTCTCTGTTTCTCCTCCTGTGTTCGTTTGAGTTCCTTAAGTATCTGTCATTACGTTTTCGTGCACTTATGGTTTGTTCGATTTATTTATTCATTAATATTTTCCCAGTGAAGTGTTCAGTTTCTGTTTAGTGCCAGTCAGTCACACGGAGCGGGGCTCAAACCCAAAGCCCCAGGATGCTAGAGCTGTGTGACAGCCACACGACCTGCTGCTCCACCGTTTCGCCCGAGTTTAGATTTATGGAAGAGTAATGTTAACGTAGTTAAAAAAAACATGCCAATTTTAAGAATATGTTGTTTACAGTGGAAAAAGCCTTAATTTTTTAAATATTAAAACTGATATTTGTTAGGCGCGAGGGAAGGGGACTGACTGAGGCGGACGCACTCGCTACAGCACAACAAACTTTATTTACAAGAGATAGACAAAACGAGCAACTGGAAACACAACGAGACTGGGAACTAGAATCAAGGGAAAACGAGAATGACACAACGACAGAACTGGACTGGGAACACGACACAGGTGAAAGGGAAAGAATGTTCGACACCAGAACGAGAGACACTGGGGGCTTAAATAGACCAACAAACGAGGAACACCTGAAGACAATAACGAGACAGAGGCAGGACTAAGGTGGGGCTTGGGTGGAACCAGGGCGGAGCTAGGAACAACAACAAACACATAACCACATGGCGGGGGAAAACAAACAAGATAGGCCAGGATATGACAATATTGTCCTGTTGTGGACTGTTTACCAGCTCCAGTTGAAAAACATCCAAAATGTAAAGTTGACAAAGGCCTTCATAACCGTTAATGCATTCAAGAAAATTAATATTTTCATCTGGGTCCAGAAAAAAAACAAGATTTCCTTTATATTTTAAACAGATTATGACCCGTTTCAAAATATTTGGTATGTAGTGTGTATGAAAATAGGAAATAAGGAGTGCAGGTTGCAGCCCCTGGTTAATCAGCACTGATTCTGCCTCCAAAAATCATAGTATTTACTGAGAACATGTAAAAAACACCCATTTCACTGAGCATCCCACTGATGAAGTGAGAAGTGAGAACAACAGGCTCAGAAATCAATATATGAACCGACCAAATCAAACACACCGGAGCCTAATCAGGGGAAAAAAAATCCGTCAAGACAACAATCGCCAAGAAATTCGGTGGGTTTGACTGAGGCAAAGCGAGTTAGGAGTTAGCGAGGAACAACTGCACTGTGGTAGCCACCAATCGCAAAAACGATATAACTTTATAGAACTATCTTTATTCTTAATCGAAAAACATTAAACTATTACATTAAAACAGCATCTGAGCCATTAACGTCCATTAAAATACCTGAGACTTAATAGAACACTCAATACAACGTATTTAACTAATTGTGTCTTCAACTATTCAAGTCCATAATATTAAAAAATAAGAATAAATAACAACAACAATGACTCCAGTTTGCTCAGAAATGATCTAGGTCTGAAATATTAGTCTAATCTCAACACACAGTGCCATATTTAATAGAGGAAAGACTCCATTCCATAATAAAGTAACATAAAATCATTATTACTATGTAATAAATCATTTACGAACATGTAATAAATATACAACATGGTTTATATGGTTTAAAACCCACATATTTCAGTCAATCCTCCACAAGGAAGACAATGCTGCATGTGATTAGGAAGTACAGGAGGAAATGAGGGGGATAAAATTCGGGGATGAGTGTCTCGGTGATAAACGAGTTTACAGACATCTCGGGCCCAAATGAAGGCCTTATTCTCCTCATCTCCTCTCAGCTAAATGTAGCCCCCATCGCCTCTCCTACTAATGCTAATCTATCAACATTAGACAGAGCCATCCTCAGCCTTCATTAATCCAGTGGAGTTTGGGACCCAGCGGCTGACCGTCTGGGAGCTGCCTCTTTTCTGTCTGCTCAAATGACTGCCATCGCTCACTGGCCCCATGCCACAGGGCATTGGGAGTACACACATACACACAGCCCAGGATATCTCCCCAATATGTGTGTTTGTATGTGCTTGTGTGTGTGTGTGTGTGTGTGTGTGTGTGTGTGTGTGAACGCGAATTTATATAATGCAATAATGACTTGAGTGCATGACCTCATGAAACATGCACATGCAGGAGCACACTCATATATTGTCCTAATCAAATCGGTGCTTTGTGTGACATTCCTGGTTATGAGATACACACACACACACACACACACACACACAGATAAACATCACTTTCATATACACTGCACTCCACTCACAGTTCACTCTCCTGTGGTCACCCCCTGCTTCCTTTCTCCAAACAAAACTGAATTCTAATAGAAAAGCATGCAGTGAAAAGCTTTTAAAGCGATCACTCCAGGTTTATTTACACCGACCTGAACATATCTGCTACATTTTTACAGTTTATTACCATTCATTACATGCAGTTCCTTTCATTTTACATTAAAAAAATGTGTTGCTACAATTTAAAACAGCTCTAACCATGCAAGCACCATCAGAATGCATTTAGAACGCAATAATTCACAACTTTCATTTTCATGTTCTGTCTGATGAAATTCCACAAGCGTTAGCACCGATGAACAACGAACAACGAGAGCAACAGCGGCCTCACGTTCCAACTCTGCAGTTGTAGCCATCGTTGTGTATTGTTTCAAAGAGAAACACAACCTTCATTGCCTTTGCTTTTGTTAGTTTGCTGCTCATTGACTTTCGTTAGTGTTTCTTTTTTAGGGTTATGTTTACAGCTCTCGATACAAAGTGCTGCAAAGAGTTCTTAACAGAAGCCATAGAAGAAACACTTTTGATTCCAGGAAAAAACAAAACAAACAAAGAAACAAATGAAAAAAAAAACATTTGAAGAAAGTTTTAAAGTTTTAAATTGAATCATTGTCAGCAATTAATATATATATTTTTATTTTTACGGTTGTGTAGTATAAAAAATGACAATTATAATGTAATTCAAACACAGATAACGTAAAAATTAACCACTAATTACATTTGCGATCACTATCACTGAAATTAACATATTTAAATCATCTAAACCAAAACTCACATATACTTTTGGATCCCATAATATCCCAAGAACAGAACCCATTAATGTGCAGCGTTTCTCCTTCATGGGACTCATCATTAATGAAGTGATGAATAAATGACTCTCGCTTGCTATTTTCCAACTACTTCATTTTTAGGTTAATTTTTGTTGTCAGTTTACGTCAATTGCTGTTTTAACCGTCACCGTAAATCACTAAAGACCTTTGGATATCACTGATATGGCCAGCGCCCAGTCTGTGTTTTAGCTTGTAAACAACACTTGATGATAAACCATTTCACAACACGAATAGCTGGAGATAGTGTCTTAATCATTTAGTCTTAGGTAAAGATTCTAATTAAAATCTGCATTGGACCCAGAGGGACACAGCGAGAGCTCCAACTGGAGGTGCCCCAAGGCTCAAACTGTGAAAATGTGTGAACAACAATAAAAATATGAATGCTGTTAATAACTCTTCATGTTTCCATTAGATTTAGGTTAAGGGCCACTGTTTTATGGCCTGTTTGGGAAGTGCAGTGTCTGTTGTAAATGACGGTAGACTACAGAAAAGTCCACAATCTTTCAACCAGGTTGAAAAACGGTGTATTTCTTTAAAGCCCTAAGGCTGGGACTGCAATAACACAGAGCTCTCGATACAAATACATGCATCTCCTGCCTTCATAAGCCTGTCATACAGCCTGGAGCGAGAGAGAGAGAGAGAGAGAGAGAGAGAGAGAGAGAGAGAGAGAGAGAGAGAGAGAGAGAGAGAGAGAGAGAGAGAGAGAGAGAGAGAGTTCTGTGTCGTCTGGACAGACAGAGAGATGAGAGAACATAAATATCTCATTATTACAGCTCATCAACACAGAGTGGGTGACGGGCAAGAGTGAGAGAGACAGAGAGAGAGAGAGAGAGAGAGAGAGAGAGAGAGAGAGAGAGAGAGAGAGAGAGAGAGAGCAACAGAAGGGAGGAAAGAGGTACAACACAAGACAGTGTGTGAAAAAGAGTGGGTGGACGTTAACACAATAAAAACATCAGAAGCATAGACTGGAAGAGAGAGAGAGAGAGTGAAAGGGAGAGAAAGAGAGAGAGACAGAGTGAGAGAGAGAGCGAGAGAGAGAGAGAGAGAGAGAGAGAGAGAGCAAGAGAGAGAGAGCAAGAGAGTGTGTGAGAGAGAGAGAGAAAGGGAGAGAAATAGAGAGAGACAGAGTAAGAGAGAGCAAGAGAGAGAGAGAGAGAGAGAGAGAGAGAGTGAAAGGGAGAGGGAGAGAGAGAGAGAGAGAGAGAAAGAGAGAGACAGAGAGAGAGATAGAGAGAGAGTGAGAGAGAGAGAGAGAGAGCAAGAGAGAGAAAGAGAGAGAGAGAGAGAGTGAGAGAGAGTGAAAGGGAGAGGGAGAGAGAGAGAGAGGGAGAGAGAGAGAGAGAGAGAGAAAGAGAGAGACAGAGAGAGAGATAGAGAGAGAGTGTGAGAGAGAGAGAGAGAGAGAGAGAGAGAGAGAGAGAGAGAGAGAGAGAGAATGCATAGGGCTGTAAGGAATTAATTAGGACACAGTGAAGGCCTTGTTCTCTTGTTATAATACCTGTTATAATACAGGACCGAGTCTGTCCCCTTCTCTTCATGTCAAACCGAGAACCTGCTTCATGAGGGGGGCACCCAGCTGTTAATAAACAACACCAAAAACGTTTCCCCCCTCAATGTTCATACAGCAGACACCACATTATTGGAATCAGGTCTGGATTTGGCTCCAAACCCAATCCACTGCCTTCAATTCAGCTGCCCCTCAAATTCCCTTCAAGACCTCACACACACATGGGCTCACTGAGAACACCAGCACTGGGACTGAAAGGACACCTCCCCTTTGGCTCCCTGATTGGTTAATCAGTCGGCAGCGTTCTGATTGGCCAGTCAGCTCAACTGCTAAAACAGGGTCAAAGAAGTTCAAACAAACAATTTAGTTACATTAGAAACCTCAAATATCTATCTATATTTTAACATATTTGTGAATTTATTATTATTATTATTATTATTATTATTATTATATTTATGTTTACTTGACTGTTTGCACATTTCGGTATATCTGTAGATCAGTATCTTACATGAACATAGCTTTACAAGCTCTTTAACCCTTTGTTGACTTCATAGTACCCCTGTCTGTGGCTGAGAGCAATCAAATAATCACAGCAATGTTCCCTTCCTACAGGAACAGTCCACAGGCTACAGTCCACAGGCTACAGTCCACAGGCTTCCCACAAGCACAGAGTCTGTTACTGCAGCAAAAACCCTTTTCTGAACCCAACAGCAAATTCACTGGAGCTGATTGGTCAGAGGGCTTCGGCTCATTTGGGTTTCATAGGAAAATCTGCATTTGTGGGCGGAGCTGGGACAGATCATTTGCATGCTCCTGTCGTCCACTGTCCTTTACTCACTGCGTCTCTGCACGCAACTACGGTCATGAGCAGAATGTATATCCTGTTTATGTGTGAACAGAAGATAAGAGCAGCGCCGTGGGGGAAAAACGGGGCCAGTGGCGTTCTGTCGGGAGTCGCCTTTGTTGTGATGGAACAGGGAGAGTTCCGCTGTCCACTGTCCATCCGCAGAGAGCTTTTAAAATAAGAGTGCGTGTGTATGTGTGTGTGTGTGTGTGTGTGTAGGGTTGAGTGAATTATTCAGATGGCTATGGAGATAGAAAACATAGATGGATAAGGGAGTGAGGGAGGGAAAAAAGAACAGAGAGAGAGAGAGACAGGCAGACAGAGAGAGAAATATGAGAGAGACATATTTCCGACTCTCTATTTATCTCTCTCTCTCTCCCTGCATGTCCCTTTCTCCTCCGTCTTACTGTGTCTCTCCAGCTGTAGCTCTCTCTCTCTCTCTCTCTCTCTCTCTCTCTAAAGCCCTTTAAGTCAGCGAGGAATGCTACGATAACAAATATTCATGCTGCTCATATTATTCATCAAAGTCTCTGCAGAGAGGGGAACCTCATTGCTGCGGTGTAAAAGTTTCATGAGACAAGGTCATTTCCGGAACTGATCAGTGTTCGTAGATCTCTCACTTTCTTTGTCTTACTCTCACTCCAGCGCTTTCTCTTTCTCTGCCTATCCATCATTCCCTCTCTCTCTCTCTCTCTCTCTCTCTCTCTCTCTCAGTACAGAGTATCTCGGAGTGCAATGTTGTGCTTATGCTGTGAAACACATATAGAATGATAGTGAATTAAAGGGTTAAAGTAATAAACAAGTAAGTGTTTATTTGCTAAAAAAAAATTATAAAATGTATTTTTAAAAGCACCTGAAACTACGGATACTGGAAGCCTGTGCTAACATTCCTCCTGCGGTGTTGCTATCAGTGTGTGAAGAGTGGGAGAAGAGGGTTGCATTGACAATCCAACACAACGGGCAGCACTTTGAACACCATTTATAAGTGGTCAGAAACTTGTAAACAACTCATGAACAAATAAAGTTACGTTAAAACAAAGCACACCATTGTTTTTCTTGTGAAATTCCCAATAAGTTTGATGTGTCACATGACCCTCTTCCCATTGAAAAAAACAAAAGTTGGATCCAAAATGGCCGACTTCAAAATGGCCACCATGGTCACCACCCATCTTGAAAAGTTTTCCAGCTCCCATATACTAATGTGCCACAAACAGGAAGTTAATATCACCAACCATTCCCATTTTATTAAGGTGTATCCATATAAATGGCCCACTGTGTATATAACTCTATACGAGCGCCACGCTGACTGAGAAGGCATTTGTTTAAATACATATCATTAAGACTTCTGCGCTGTACTGTGTGTATATATATTACGCAATACTAAAAAAAAAAAAAGATCCTCACTGCCCCTCAGGCGGTGACAGGTTGCCACATATTTTGCAACGACACTGCATTCCCTTCCCCAGGGATTTTAAATTAGATGTTTTTTTTTCATTGTTTTAAAATTTGAAGTGTTTTAGATTGTTCTGATAAAGTTTTGTCAAATTGGGTTAAACTGTTGGCAGTGGAGGGAAAGGAGCAGTTCTGTCTCGACCTCACCGTCCTCACAGTGACCCTCCTTTCTCAGGGCAGCCAGGGCTTCCTATACCTGCCCTTCTCCATGGCCAGACTGTGGTCACTGAGCCGGTACTTGGTCGGGATCTGTTCCTGACGGTCAAGAGATACTCGGCCTAGGGTCTGATAGCACTGTAGTTTAGACTGGGGTTAAGTTTCAGATTCCCAGTGTTCCAGGTATGACCTCTCTCTCTCTATTCATCATTGGGGGATTACTTCTGGATCACAAACCTCACTCCTACTCATCCCACAGGTAATGAATTGTGCTCCATCACTCCAGAGAACACAGTTCTACAGTTCCACTGCTCCACAGCCCACTCTGCTCTTTTCATGACTTTTTTGGAAGAGCGTATTTCTGAGTGATAAGATCCTGCTGGCATTGACACACCATCAGAGGCTGAAGAGCTGAAGGCTGCACTGGGCACAAGACTAACTGCAATGAATTAGGTTCATTTGAAGCAGTTAGCATGTGATTAACATGGAATTCACTCGGTGGAATACTGCTGGAGTTAGTATGCAATCCTGTGGGGACAGTATATAGACATCCGTTCATTTTGAGGTTTCCTCCAGGTGACTGTCTGTGAGGAGTGTGGTGTGTTCTCCCTGTGTCTGCGTGGGTTTCCTCCGGGTGACTGTCTGTGAGGAGTGTGGTGTGTTCTCCCTGTGTCTGCGTGAGTTTCCTCCAGGTGACTGTCTGTGAGGAGTGTGGTGTGTTCTCCCTTTGTCTGCGTGGGTTTCCTCCGGGTGACTGTCTGTGAGGAGTGTGGTGTGTTCTCCCTGTGTCTGCGTGGGTTTCCTCCGGGTGACTGTCTGTGAGGAGTGTAGTGTGTTCTCCCTGTGTCTGTGTGGGTTTCCTTCAGGTGCTCTGGTTTCCTTCCACGCTCTAAAATCA
>NC_089820.1:86138763-86140059 GCF_029633855.1 Hoplias malabaricus | reverse complement strand
ACACACTCTATCAGATTAACATGGCTTGTTTGTAGATTGTAAAGTTCATCAGCTCTTTATGAATTATTTTTACTTTTATTGGAGATTTGTAGTTTTCTGTTATGACGAAATGTGCTGTTTTTGTTAGTGTTTTATTCTGTGGAATCTGTTGGGTTCTGTTTGGACACGTTCAGGTCTTTGTTGTTTGAAAGGCTTTTATGTTTACCCAGGTCCATTCAGTAAGGGGCAATAACTGAATCCGTCTGAAGTTAAAAAGAGACTTTCCATTCAATCCACTCACATCTGAGAGGGCTTGGTTCCAGTCTATGGCCAGTGTGATCCTCTTGAAGAGATTTTGAGCAAGGTCTGTGAGGTAGGTCAGAATCTTTTGTTGCTCTCTTGTGTGTTTGTCACCTCTCATATGAAGACCATGGTCCTGGTTTATGGAGGCCACCTGTTTGTTTGGGGCAGGATTAATAGCTAGATGGTTGCTTTTAAAGTCTTGGTTCAGGTCTGTGGAGCTAATGGGATCTTTCTAGAATATTGAATTCCATTCCAGTAGACCCTGTTTCTCCGTTGTAAAAGAAGGCCAGTTTGGTCCCATTCCCACACACACACACAATCCAAGGTGATTGGATTCTGAAGGGCTATGTTCTGGTCTATGGCAACACTGGGATCTTCCTCAAAGATGGATTCCAACCTGTAGAACCAGCTGAACCAGTTTGGAGTTCAGATGCCCTCTGGTGTAAAATAAGGGCCAATTCCACCTCAATCCCTGTCCCATTCTCTCTCTCTCTCTCTCTCTCTCTCTCTCTCTCTCTCTCTCTCTCTCTCTCACACACACACACACACACACGACACACACACACACACACACACATACACATACACACACACTCATGAATCCAATGTTATTGGATTCTGAAGGGCTATCTTCTGGTCTATGTTAACACTGGGATCTGTCTCAAAGATGGATTCCAAGCTGTAGAACCAGTTGAACCCAGTTTTGGAGTTCAAATGCCCTCTGGTGTAAAGAAGGGCCAATTCCACCCCAATCCCTGTCCCATTCTCTCTCTCTCTCTCTCTCTCTCTCTCTCTCTCTCTCTCTCTCTCTCACACACACACACACACACACACACACACACACACACACACACATACACATACACACACACTCATGAATCCAATGTTATTGGATTCTGAAGGGCTATCTTCTGGTCTATGTTAACACTGGGATCTGTCTCAAAGATGGATTCCGACCTGTAGAACCAGCTGAACCCAGTTTTGGAGTTCAGATGCCCTCTGGTGTAAAAAAGG
>NC_089820.1:86011263-86133763 GCF_029633855.1 Hoplias malabaricus | reverse complement strand
AGGTAAACACATGAGTAGAAGGGTGCCATCAGAAAAGCCTAGTCAGTCCATTATATCCTACATTGCATCTGTATTTTGCTTTATTGGATGTATAACAAGCTCATAAATTTAACTCCAATATATTCAATACCAATAAACCTATTGAGAGAAAATCCCAGTTACGTTAGTCCTCATATCTCAGTTTTGGGATGAGATAGGCTGAAAATAATCACACACCTGTGTAAGTCAGGACCTGCTCAATCAACATCATGAGTTTGGAAGGAATCTGAGATGGTCAAAAATGTAGTCTAAAAAAACACAAAGGGGTACCCCTTAGTGTTTTTTTGTGTGAAAAATGTGACCTCCTCAGATCTTTTTCAAACCCACACAGTGTGTCAGGGAGGTCCCGACGAAGACAGTGGTGTGGTAATTCTTGCTCTACCACATCCCAAAGCTGAGATGTAGGGACATGTTGTGCTGCAAAAGATGTATAACTGTAAATTTCATGATGGGATTCCTACTTCCAGTGAAGCTAGGTAAACACATGAGTAGAAGGGTTCCATCAGAAAAGCCTAGTCAGTCCATTTTATCCTACATTGCATCTGTATTTTGCTTTATTGGATGTATAACAAGCTCATAAATTTAACTCCAAAATATTCAATACCAATAAACCTATTGAGAGAAAATCCCAGTTACGTTAGTCCTCATATCTCAGCTTTGGGATGAGATAGGCTGAAAATAATCACACTCCTGTGTAAGTCAGGACCTGCTCAATCAACATCGTGAGTTTGGAAGGAATCTGAGATGGTCAAAAATGTAGTCTAAAAAAACACAAAGGGGTACCCCTTAGTGTTTTTTTGGGTGAAAAATGTGACCTCCTCAGATCTTCTTCAAACCCACACAGTGTGTCAGGGAGGTCCCGACGAAGACAGTGGTGTGGTACTTTTTGCTCTACCACATCCCAAAGCTGAGATGTAGGGACATGTTGTGCTGCATAAGATGTATAACTGTAAATTTCATGATGGGATTCCTACTTCCAGTGAAGCTAGGTAAACACATGAGTAGAAGGGTGCCATCAGAAAAGCCTAGTCAGTCCATTATATCCTACATTGCATCTGTATTTTGCTTTATTGGATGTATAACAAGCTCATAAATTTAACTCCAATATATTCAATACCAATAAACCTATTGAGAGAAAATCCCAGTTACATTAGTCCTCATATCTCAGCTTTGGGATGAGATAGGCTGAAAATAATCACACTCCTGTGTAAGTCAGGACCTGCTCGATCAACATCATGAGTTTGGAAGGAATCTGAGATGGTCAAAAATGTAGTCTAAAAAAACACAAAGGGGTACCCCTTAGTGTTTTTTTGGGTGAAAAATGTGACCTCCTCAGATCTTCTTCAAACCCACACAGTGTGTCAGGGTGGTCCCGACGAAGACAGTGGTGTGGTAATTTTTGCTCTACCACATCCCAAAGCTGAGATGTACGGACATGTTGTGCTGCATAAGATGTATAACTGTAAATTTCATGATGGGATTCCTACTTCCAGTGAAGCTAGGTAAACACATGAGTAGAAGGGTGCCATCAGAAAAGCCTAGTCAGTCCATTATATCCTACATTGCATCTGTATTTTGCTTTATTGGATGTATAACAAGCTCATAAATTTAACTCCAATATATTCAATACCAATAAACCTATTGAGAGAAAATCCCAGTTACGTTAGTCCTCATATCTCAGCTTTGGGATGAGATAGGCTGAAAATAATCACACTCCTGTGTAAGTCAGGACCTGCTCAATCAACATCGTGAGTTTGGAAGGAATCTGAGATGGTCAAAAATGTAGTCTAAAAAAACACAAAGGGGTACCCCTTAGTGTTTTTTGGGGTGAAAAATGTGACCTCCTCAGATCTTCTTCAAACCCACACAGTGTGTCAGGGAGGTCCCGACGAAGACAGTGGTGGGGTAATTTTTGCTCTACCACATCCCAAAGCTGAGATGTATGGACATGTTGTGCTGCATAAGATGTATAACTGTAAATTTCATGATGGGATTCCTACTTCCAGTGAAGCTAGGTAAACTCATGAGTAGAAGGGTGCCATCAGAAAAGCCTAGTCAGTCCATTATATCCTACATTGCATCTGTATTTTGCTTTATTGGATGTATAACAAGCTCATAAATTTAACTCCAATATATTCAATACCAATAAACCTATTGAACGAAAATCCCAGTTACGTTAGTCTTCATATCTCAGCTTTGGGATGAGATAGGCTGAAAATAATCACACCCCTGTGTAAGTCAGGACCTGCTCAATCAACATCATGAGTTTGGAAGAAATCTGAGATGGTCAAAAATGTAGTCTAAAAAAACACAAAGGGGTACCCCTTAGTGTTTTTTGGGGTGAAAAATGTGACCTCCTCAGATCTTCTTCAAACCCACACAGTGTGTCAGGGAGGTCCCGACGAAGACAGTGGTGTGGTACTTTTTGCTCTACCACATCCCAAAGCTGAGATGTAGGGACATGTTGTGCTGCATAAGATGTATAACTGTAAATTTCATGATGGGATTCCTACTTCCAGTGAAGCTAGGTAAACACATGAGTAGAAGGGTGCCATCAGAAAAGCCTAGTCAGTCCATTATATCCTACATTGCATCTGTATTTTGCTTTATTGGATGTATAACAATCTCATAAATTTAACTCCAATGTATTCAATACCAATAAACCTATTGAGAGAAAATCCCAGTTACATTAGTCCTCATATCTCAGCTTTGGGATGAGATAGGCTGAAAATAATCACACTCCTGTGTAAGTCAGGACCTGCTCGATCAACATCATGAGTTTGGAAGGAATCTGAGATGGTCAAAAATGTAGTCTAAAAAAACACAAAGGGGTACCCCTTAGTGTTTTTTTGGGTGAAAAATGTGACCTCCTCAGATCTTCTTCAAACCCACACAGTGTGTCAGGGTGGTCCCGACGAAGACAGTGGTGTGGTAATTTTTGCTCTACCACATCCCAAAGCTGAGATGTACGGACATGTTGTGCTGCATAAGATGTATAACTGTAAATTTCATGATGGGATTCCTACTTCCAGTGAAGCTAGGTAAACACATGAGTAGAAGGGTGCCATCAGAAAATCCTAGTCAGTCCATTATATCCTACATTGCATCTGTATTTTGCTTTATTGGATGTATAACAAGCTCATAAATTTAACTCCAATATATTCAATACCAATAAACCTATTGAGAGAAAATCCCAGTTACGTTAGTCCTCATATCTCAGCTTTGGGATGAGATAGGCTGAAAATAATCACACCCCTGTGTAAGTCAGGACCTGCTCAATCAACATCGTGAGTTTGGAAGGAATCTGAGATGGTCAAAAATGTAGTCTAAAAAAACACAAAGGGGTACCCCTTAGTGTTTTTTGGGGTGAAAAATGTGACCTCCTCAGATCTTCTTCAAACCCACACAGTGTGTCAGGGAGGTCCCGACGAAGACAGTGGTGGGGTAATTTTTGCTCTACCACATCCCAAAGCTGAGATGTATGGACATGTTGTGCTGCATAAGATGTATAACTGTAAATTTCATGATGGGATTCCTACTTCCAGTGAAGCTAGGTAAACTCATGAGTAGAAGGGTGCCATCAGAAAAGCCTAGTCAGTCCATTATATCCTACATTGCATCTGTATTTTGCTTTATTGGATGTATAACAAGCTCATAAATTTAACTCCAATATATTCAATACCCCACTCCGGGTGACTGTCTGTGAGGAGTTGGTGTGTTCTCCCCGTGTCCGCGTGGGTTTCCTCTGGGTGCTCCGGTTTCCTCCCACAGTCCAAAAACACACGTTGCAGGTGGATTGGCAGGTGGATTGGCGACTCGAAAGTGTCCCTAGGTGTGAATGTGTGTGTGTCTGTGTTGCCCTGTGAAGGACTGGCGTCCCCTCCAGGGTGTATTCCCGCCTTGCGCCCAATGATTCCAGGTAGGCTCTGGACCCCCCGCGACCCTAAATTGGATAAGCGGTTACAGATAATGGATGGATGGATGGATATTCAGTACCAATAAACCTATTGAGAGAAAATCCCAGTTACGTTAGTCCTCATATCTCAGCTTTGGGATGAGATAGGCTGAAAATAATCACAGTCCTGTGTAAGTCAGGACCTGCTCAATCAACATCATGAGTTTGGAAGGAATCTGAGATGGTCAAAAATGTAGTCTAAAAAAACACAAAGGGGTACCCCTTAGTGTTTTTTTGGGTGAAAAATGTGACCTCCTCAGATCTTCTTCAAACCCACACAGTGTGTCAGGGAGGTCCCGACGAAGACAGTGGTGTGGTACTTTTTGCTCTACCACATCCCAAAGCTGAGATGTAGGGACATGTTGTGCTGCATAAGATGTATAACTGTAAATTTCATGATGGGATTCCTACTTCCAGTGAAGCTAGGTAAACACATGAGTAGAAGGGTACCATCAGAAAAGCCTAGTCAGTCCATTATATCCTACATTGCATCTGTATTTTGCTTTATTGGATGTATAACAAGCTCATAAATTTAACTCCAATATATTCAATACCAATAAACCTATTGAGAGAAAATCCCAGTTACGTTAGTCCTCATATCTCAGCTTTGGGATGAGATAGGCTGAAAATAATCACACTCCTGTGTAAGTCAGGACCTGTTCAATCAACATCATGAGTTTGGAAGGAATCTGAGATGGTCAAAAATGTAGTCTAAAAAAACACAAAGGGGTACCCCTTAGTGTTTTTTTGGGTGAAAAATGTGACCTCCTCAGATCTTCTTCAAACCCACACAGTGTGTCAGGGAGGTCCCGACGAAGACAGTGGTGTGGTACTTTTTGCTCTACCACATCCCAAAGCTGAGATGTAGGGACATGTTGTGCTGCATAAGATGTATAACTGTAAATTTCATGATGGGATTCCTACTTCCAGTGAAGCTAGGTAAACACATGAGTAGAAGGGTGCCATCAGAAAAGCCTAGTCAGTCCATTATATCCTACATTGCATCTGTATTTTGCTTTATTGGATGTATAACAAGCTCATAAATTTAACTCCAAAATATTCAATACCAATAAACCTATTGAGAGAAAATCCCAGTTACGTTAGTCCTCATATCTCAGCTTTGGGATGAGATAGGCTGAAAATAATCACACTCCTGTGTAAGTCAGGACCTGCTCAATCAACATCGTGAGTTTGGAAGGAATCTGAGATGGTCAAAAATGTAGTCTAAAAAAACACAAAGGGGTACCCCTTAGTGTTTTTTGGGGTGAAAAATGTGACCTCCTCAGATCTTCTTCAAACCCACACAGTGTGTCAGGGAGGTCCCGACGAAGACAGTGGTGTGGTACTTTTTGCTCTACCACATCCCAAAGCTGAGATGTAGGGACATGTTGTGCTGCATAAGATGTATAACTGTAAATTTCATGATGGGATTCCTACTTCCAGTGAAGCTAGGTAAACACATGAGTAGAAGGGTGCCATCAGAAAAGCCTAGTCAGTCCATTATATCCTACATTGCATCTGTATTTTGCTTTATTGGATGTATAACAAGCTCATAAATTTAACTCCAATATATTCAATACCAATAAACCTATTGAGAGAAAATCCCAGTTATGTTAGTCCTCATATCTCAGCTTTGGGATGAGATAGGCTGAAAATAATCACACTCCTGTGTAAGTCAGGACCTGCTCGATCAACATCATGAGTTTGGAAGGAATCTGAGATGGTCAAAAATGTAGTCTAAAAAAACACAAAGGGGTACCCCTTAGTGTTTTTTTGGGTGAAAAATGTGACCTCCTCAGATCTTCTTCAAACCCACACAGTGTGTCAGGGTGGTCCCGACGAAGACAGTGGTGTGGTAATTTTTGCTCTACCACATCCCAAAGCTGAGATGTACGGACATGTTGTGCTGCATAAGATGTATAACTGTAAATTTCATGATGGGATTCCTACTTCCAGTGAAGCTAGGTAAACACATGAGTAGAAGGGTGCCATCAGAAAAGCCTAGTCAGTCCATTATATCCTACATTGCATCTGTATTTTGCTTTATTGGATGTATAACAAGCTCATAAATTTAACTCCAATATATTCAATACCAATAAACCTATTGAGAGAAAATCCCAGTTACGTTAGTCCTCATATCTCAGCTTTGGGATGAGATAGGCTGAAAATAATCACACTCCTGTGTAAGTCAGGACCTGCTCAATCAACATCGTGAGTTTGGAAGGAATCTGAGATGGTCAAAAATGTAGTCTAAAAAAACACAAAGGGGTACCCCTTAGTGTTTTTTGGGGTGAAAAATGTGACCTCCTCAGATCTTCTTCAAACCCACACAGTGTGTCAGGGAGGTCCCGACGAAGACAGTGGTGGGGTAATTTTTGCTCTACCACATCCCAAAGCTGAGATGTATGGACATGTTGTGCTGCATAAGATGTATAACTGTAAATTTCATGATGGGATTCCTACTTCCAGTGAAGCTAGGTAAACTCATGAGTAGAAGGGTGCCATCAGAAAAGCCTAGTCAGTCCATTATATCCTACATTGCATCTGTATTTTGCTTTATTGGATGTATAACAAGCTCATAAATTTAACTCCAATATATTCAATACCAATAAACCTATTGAACGAAAATCCCAGTTACGTTAGTCTTCATATCTCAGCTTTGGGATGAGATAGGCTGAAAATAATCACACCCCTGTGTAAGTCAGGACCTGCTCAATCAACATCATGAGTTTGGAAGAAATCTGAGATGGTCAAAAATGTAGTCTAAAAAAACACAAAGGGGTACCCCTTAGTGTTTTTTGGGGTGAAAAATGTGACCTCCTCAGATCTTCTTCAAACCCACACAGTGTGTCAGGGAGGTCCCGACGAAGACAGTGGTGTGGTACTTTTTGCTCTACCACATCCCAAAGCTGAGATGTAGGGACATGTTGTGCTGCATAAGATGTATAACTGTAAATTTCATGATGGGATTCCTACTTCCAGTGAAGCTAGGTAAACACATGAGTAGAAGGGTGCCATCAGAAAAGCCTAGTCAGTCCATTATATCCTACATTGCATCTGTATTTTGCTTTATTGGATGTATAACAATCTCATAAATTTAACTCCAATGTATTCAATACCAATAAACCTATTGAGAGAAAATCCCAGTTACATTAGTCCTCATATCTCAGCTTTGGGATGAGATAGGCTGAAAATAATCACACTCCTGTGTAAGTCAGGACCTGCTCGATCAACATCATGAGTTTGGAAGGAATCTGAGATGGTCAAAAATGTAGTCTAAAAAAACACAAAGGGGTACCCCTTAGTGTTTTTTTGGGTGAAAAATGTGACCTCCTCAGATCTTCTTCAAACCCACACAGTGTGTCAGGGTGGTCCCGACGAAGACAGTGGTGTGGTAATTTTTGCTCTACCACATCCCAAAGCTGAGATGTACGGACATGTTGTGCTGCATAAGATGTATAACTGTAAATTTCATGATGGGATTCCTACTTCCAGTGAAGCTAGGTAAACACATGAGTAGAAGGGTGCCATCAGAAAATCCTAGTCAGTCCATTATATCCTACATTGCATCTGTATTTTGCTTTATTGGATGTATAACAAGCTCATAAATTTAACTCCAATATATTCAATACCAATAAACCTATTGAGAGAAAATCCCAGTTACGTTAGTCCTCATATCTCAGCTTTGGGATGAGATAGGCTGAAAATAATCACACCCCTGTGTAAGTCAGGACCTGCTCAATCAACATCGTGAGTTTGGAAGGAATCTGAGATGGTCAAAAATGTAGTCTAAAAAAACACAAAGGGGTACCCCTTAGTGTTTTTTGGGGTGAAAAATGTGACCTCCTCAGATCTTCTTCAAACCCACACAGTGTGTCAGGGAGGTCCCGACGAAGACAGTGGTGGGGTAATTTTTGCTCTACCACATCCCAAAGCTGAGATGTATGGACATGTTGTGCTGCATAAGATGTATAACTGTAAATTTCATGATGGGATTCCTACTTCCAGTGAAGCTAGGTAAACTCATGAGTAGAAGGGTGCCATCAGAAAAGCCTAGTCAGTCCATTATATCCTACATTGCATCTGTATTTTGCTTTATTGGATGTATAACAAGCTCATAAATTTAACTCCAATATATTCAATACCCCACTCCGGGTGACTGTCTGTGAGGAGTTGGTGTGTTCTCCCCGTGTCCGCGTGGGTTTCCTCTGGGTGCTCCGGTTTCCTCCCACAGTCCAAAAACACACGTTGCAGGTGGATTGGCAGGTGGATTGGCGACTCGAAAGTGTCCCTAGGTGTGAATGTGTGTGTGTCTGTGTTGCCCTGTGAAGGACTGGCGTCCCCTCCAGGGTGTATTCCCGCCTTGCGCCCAATGATTCCAGGTAGGCTCTGGACCCCCCGCGACCCTAAATTGGATAAGCGGTTACAGATAATGGATGGATGGATGGATATTCAGTACCAATAAACCTATTGAGAGAAAATCCCAGTTACGTTAGTCCTCATATCTCAGCTTTGGGATGAGATAGGCTGAAAATAATCACAGTCCTGTGTAAGTCAGGACCTGCTCAATCAACATCATGAGTTTGGAAGGAATCTGAGATGGTCAAAAATGTAGTCTAAAAAAACACAAAGGGGTACCCCTTAGTGTTTTTTTGGGTGAAAAATGTGACCTCCTCAGATCTTCTTCAAACCCACACAGTGTGTCAGGGAGGTCCCGACGAAGACAGTGGTGTGGTACTTTTTGCTCTACCACATCCCAAAGCTGAGATGTAGGGACATGTTGTGCTGCATAAGATGTATAACTGTAAATTTCATGATGGGATTCCTACTTCCAGTGAAGCTAGGTAAACACATGAGTAGAAGGGTACCATCAGAAAAGCCTAGTCAGTCCATTATATCCTACATTGCATCTGTATTTTGCTTTATTGGATGTATAACAAGCTCATAAATTTAACTCCAATATATTCAATACCAATAAACCTATTGAGAGAAAATCCCAGTTACGTTAGTCCTCATATCTCAGCTTTGGGATGAGATAGGCTGAAAATAATCACACTCCTGTGTAAGTCAGGACCTGTTCAATCAACATCATGAGTTTGGAAGGAATCTGAGATGGTCAAAAATGTAGTCTAAAAAAACACAAAGGGGTACCCCTTAGTGTTTTTTTGGGTGAAAAATGTGACCTCCTCAGATCTTCTTCAAACCCACACAGTGTGTCAGGGAGGTCCCGACGAAGACAGTGGTGTGGTACTTTTTGCTCTACCACATCCCAAAGCTGAGATGTAGGGACATGTTGTGCTGCATAAGATGTATAACTGTAAATTTCATGATGGGATTCCTACTTCCAGTGAAGCTAGGTAAACACATGAGTAGAAGGGTGCCATCAGAAAAGCCTAGTCAGTCCATTATATCCTACATTGCATCTGTATTTTGCTTTATTGGATGTATAACAAGCTCATAAATTTAACTCCAAAATATTCAATACCAATAAACCTATTGAGAGAAAATCCCAGTTACGTTAGTCCTCATATCTCAGCTTTGGGATGAGATAGGCTGAAAATAATCACACTCCTGTGTAAGTCAGGACCTGCTCAATCAACATCGTGAGTTTGGAAGGAATCTGAGATGGTCAAAAATGTAGTCTAAAAAAACACAAAGGGGTACCCCTTAGTGTTTTTTGGGGTGAAAAATGTGACCTCCTCAGATCTTCTTCAAACCCACACAGTGTGTCAGGGAGGTCCCGACGAAGACAGTGGTGTGGTACTTTTTGCTCTACCACATCCCAAAGCTGAGATGTAGGGACATGTTGTGCTGCATAAGATGTATAACTGTAAATTTCATGATGGGATTCCTACTTCCAGTGAAGCTAGGTAAACACATGAGTAGAAGGGTGCCATCAGAAAAGCCTAGTCAGTCCATTATATCCTACATTGCATCTGTATTTTGCTTTATTGGATGTATAACAAGCTCATAAATTTAACTCCAATATATTCAATACCAATAAACCTATTGAGAGAAAATCCCAGTTACGTTAGTCCTCATATCTCAGCTTTGGGATGAGATAGGCTGAAAATAATCACACTCCTGTGTAAGTCAGGACCTGCTCAATCAACATCGTGAGTTTGGAAGGAATCTGAGATGGTCAAAAATGTAGTCTAAAAAAACACAAAGGGGTACCCCTTAGTGTTTTTTGGGGTGAAAAATGTGACCTCCTCAGATCTTCTTCAAACCCACACAGTGTGTCAGGGAGGTCCCGACGAAGACAGTGGTGGGGTAATTTTTGCTCTACCACATCCCAAAGCTGAGATGCATGGACATGTTGTGCTGCATAAGATGTATAACTGTAAATTTCATGATGGGATTCCTACTTCCAGTGAAGCTAGGTAAACTCATGAGTAGAAGGGTGCCATCAGAAAAGCCTAGTCAGTCCATTATATCCTACATTGCATCTGTATTTTGCTTTATTGGATGTATAACAAGCTCATAAATTTAACTCCAATATATTCAATACCCCACTCCGGGTGACTGTCTGTGAGGAGTTGGTGTGTTCTCCCCGTGTCCGCGTGGGTTTCCTCTGGGTGCTCCGGTTTCCTCCCACAGTCCAAAAACACACGTTGCAGGTGGATTGGCAGGTGGATTGGCGACTCGAAAGTGTCCCTAGGTGTGAATGTGTGTGTGTCTGTGTTGCCCTGTGAAGGACTGGCGTCCCCTCCAGGGTGTATTCCCGCCTTGCGCCCAATGATTCCAGGTAGGCTCTGGACCCCCCGCGACCCTAAATTGGATAAGCGGTTACAGATAATGGATGGATGGATGGATATTCAGTACCAATAAACCTATTGAGAGAAAATCCCAGTTACGTTAGTCCTCATATCTCAGCTTTGGGATGAGATAAGCTGAAAATAATCACAGTCCTGTGTAAGTCAGGACCTGCTCAATCAACATCATGAGTTTGGAAGGAATCTGAGATGGTCAAAAATGTAGTCTAAAAAAACACAAAGGGGTACCCCTTAGTGTTTTTTTGGGTGAAAAATGTGACCTCCTCAGATCTTCTTCAAACCCACACAGTGTGTCAGGGAGGTCCCGACGAAGACAGTGGTGTGGTACTTTTTGCTCTACCACATCCCAAAGCTGAGATGTAGGGACATGTTGTGCTGCATAAGATGTATAACTGTAAATTTCATGATGGGATTCCTACTTCCAGTGAAGCTAGGTAAACACATGAGTAGAAGGGTGCCATCAGAAAAGCCTAGTCAGTCCATTATATCCTACATTGCATCTGTATTTTGCTTTATTGGATGTATAACAAGCTCATAAATTTAACTCCAATATATTCAATACCAATAAACCTATTGAGAGAAAATCCCAGTTACGTTAGTCCTCATATCTCAGCTTTGGGATGAGATAGGCTGAAAATAATCACACTCCTGTGTAAGTCAGGACCTGTTCAATCAACATCATGAGTTTGGAAGGAATCTGAGATGGTCAAAAATGTAGTCTAAAAAAACACAAAGGGGTACCCCTTAGTGTTTTTTTGGGTGAAAAATGTGACCTCCTCAGATCTTCTTCAAACCCACACAGTGTGTCAGGGAGGTCCCGACGAAGACAGTGGTGTGGTACTTTTTGCTCTACCACATCCCAAAGCTGAGATGTAGGGACATGTTGTGCTGCATAAGATGTATAACTGTAAATTTCATGATGGGATTCCTACTTCCAGTGAAGCTAGGTAAACACATGAGTAGAAGGGTGCCATCAGAAAAGCCTAGTCAGTCCATTATATCCTACATTGCATCTGTATTTTGCTTTATTGGATGTATAACAAGCTCATAAATTTAACTCCAAAATATTCAATACCAATAAACCTATTGAGAGAAAATCCCAGTTACGTTAGTCCTCATATCTCAGCTTTGGGATGAGATAGGCTGAAAATAATCACACTCCTGTGTAAGTCAGGACCTGCTCAATCAACATCGTGAGTTTGGAAGGAATCTGAGATGGTCAAAAATGTAGTCTAAAAAAACACAAAGGGGTACCCCTTAGTGTTTTTTGGGGTGAAAAATGTGACCTCCTCAGATCTTCTTCAAACCCACACAGTGTGTCAGGGAGGTCCCGACGAAGACAGTGGTGTGGTACTTTTTGCTCTACCACATCCCAAAGCTGAGATGTAGGGACATGTTGTGCTGCATAAGATGTATAACTGTAAATTTCATGATGGGATTCCTACTTCCAGTGAAGCTAGGTAAACACATGAGTAGAAGGGTGCCATCAGAAAAGCCTAGTCAGTCCATTATATCCTACATTGCATCTGTATTTTGCTTTATTGGATGTATAACAAGCTCATAAATTTAACTCCAATATATTCAATACCAATAAACCTATTGAGAGAAAATCCCAGTTACGTTAGTCCTCATATCTCAGCTTTGGGATGAGATAGGCTGAAAATAATCACACTCCTGTGTAAGTCAGGACCTGCTCAATCAACATCGTGAGTTTGGAAGGAATCTGAGATGGTCAAAAATGTAGTCTAAAAAAACACAAAGGGGTACCCCTTAGTGTTTTTTGGGGTGAAAAATGTGACCTCCTCAGATCTTCTTCAAACCCACACAGTGTGTCAGGGAGGTCCCGACGAAGACAGTGGTGGGGTAATTTTTGCTCTACCACATCCCAAAGCTGAGATGTATGGACATGTTGTGCTGCATAAGATGTATAACTGTAAATTTCATGATGGGATTCCTACTTCCAGTGAAGCTAGGTAAACTCATGAGTAGAAGGGTGCCATCAGAAAAGCCTAGTCAGTCCATTATATCCTACATTGCATCTGTATTTTGCTTTATTGGATGTATAACAAGCTCATAAATTTAACTCCAATATATTCAATACCCCACTCCGGGTGACTGTCTGTGAGGAGTTGGTGTGTTCTCCCCGTGTCCGCGTGGGTTTCCTCTGGGTGCTCCGGTTTCCTCCCACAGTCCAAAAACACACGTTGCAGGTGGATTGGCAGGTGGATTGGCGACTCGAAAGTGTCCCTAGGTGTGAATGTGTGTGTGTCTGTGTTGCCCTGTGAAGGACTGGCGTCCCCTCCAGGGTGTATTCCCGCCTTGCGCCCAATGATTCCAGGTAGGCTCTGGACCCCCCGCGACCCTAAATTGGATAAGCGGTTACAGATAATGGATGGATGGATGGATATTCAATACCAATAAACCTATTGAGAGAAAATCCCAGTTACGTTAGTCCTCATATCTCAGCTTTGGGATGAGATAGGCTGAAAATAATCACACTCCTGTGTAAGTCAGGACCTGCTCAATCAACATCGTGAGTTTGGAAGGAATCTGAGATGGTCAAAAATGTAGTCTAAAAAAACACAAAGGGGTACCCCTTAGTGTTTTTTGGGGTGAAAAATGTGACCTCCTCAGATCTTCTTCAAACCCACACAGTGTGTCAGGGAGGTCCCGACGAAGACAGTGGTGTGGTACTTTTTGCTCTACCACATCCCAAAGCTGAGATGTAGGGACATGTTGTGCTGCATAAGATGTATAACTGTAAATTTCATGATGGGATTCCTACTTCCAGTGAAGCTAGGTAAACACATGAGTAGAAGGGTGCCATCAGAAAAGCCTAGTCAGTCCATTATATCCTACATTGCATCTGTATTTTGCTTTATTGGATGTATAACAAGCTCATAAATTTAACTCCAATATATTCAATACCAATAAACCTATTGAGAGAAAATCCCAGTTACGTTAGTCCTCATATCTCAGCTTTGGGATGAGATAGGCTGAAAATAATCACACTCCTGTGTAAGTCAGGACCTGCTCAATCAACATCGTGAGTTTGGAAGGAATCTGAGATGGTCAAAAATGTAGTCTAAAAAAACACAAAGGGGTACCCCTTAGTGTTTTTTGGGGTGAAAAATGTGACCTCCTCAGATCTTCTTCAAACCCACACAGTGTGTCAGGGAGGTCCCGACGAAGACAGTGGTGGGGTAATTTTTGCTCTACCACATCCCAAAGCTGAGATGCATGGACATGTTGTGCTGCATAAGATGTATAACTGTAAATTTCATGATGGGATTCCTACTTCCAGTGAAGCTAGGTAAACTCATGAGTAGAAGGGTGCCATCAGAAAAGCCTAGTCAGTCCATTATATCCTACATTGCATCTGTATTTTGCTTTATTGGATGTATAACAAGCTCATAAATTTAACTCCAATATATTCAATACCCCACTCCGGGTGACTGTCTGTGAGGAGTTGGTGTGTTCTCCCCGTGTCCGCGTGGGTTTCCTCTGGGTGCTCCGGTTTCCTCCCACAGTCCAAAAACACACGTTGCAGGTGGATTGGCAGGTGGATTGGCGACTCGAAAGTGTCCCTAGGTGTGAATGTGTGTGTGTCTGTGTTGCCCTGTGAAGGACTGGCGTCCCCTCCAGGGTGTATTCCCGCCTTGCGCCCAATGATTCCAGGTAGGCTCTGGACCCCCCGCGACCCTAAATTGGATAAGCGGTTACAGATAATGGATGGATGGATGGATATTCAGTACCAATAAACCTATTGAGAGAAAATCCCAGTTACGTTAGTCCTCATATCTCAGCTTTGGGATGAGATAAGCTGAAAATAATCACAGTCCTGTGTAAGTCAGGACCTGCTCAATCAACATCATGAGTTTGGAAGGAATCTGAGATGGTCAAAAATGTAGTCTAAAAAAACACAAAGGGGTACCCCTTAGTGTTTTTTTGGGTGAAAAATGTGACCTCCTCAGATCTTCTTCAAACCCACACAGTGTGTCAGGGAGGTCCCGACGAAGACAGTGGTGTGGTACTTTTTGCTCTACCACATCCCAAAGCTGAGATGTAGGGACATGTTGTGCTGCATAAGATGTATAACTGTAAATTTCATGATGGGATTCCTACTTCCAGTGAAGCTAGGTAAACACATGAGTAGAAGGGTGCCATCAGAAAAGCCTAGTCAGTCCATTATATCCTACATTGCATCTGTATTTTGCTTTATTGGATGTATAACAAGCTCATAAATTTAACTCCAATATATTCAATACCAATAAACCTATTGAGAGAAAATCCCAGTTACGTTAGTCCTCATATCTCAGCTTTGGGATGAGATAGGCTGAAAATAATCACACTCCTGTGTAAGTCAGGACCTGTTCAATCAACATCATGAGTTTGGAAGGAATCTGAGATGGTCAAAAATGTAGTCTAAAAAAACACAAAGGGGTACCCCTTAGTGTTTTTTTGGGTGAAAAATGTGACCTCCTCAGATCTTCTTCAAACCCACACAGTGTGTCAGGGAGGTCCCGACGAAGACAGTGGTGTGGTACTTTTTGCTCTACCACATCCCAAAGCTGAGATGTAGGGACATGTTGTGCTGCATAAGATGTATAACTGTAAATTTCATGATGGGATTCCTACTTCCAGTGAAGCTAGGTAAACACATGAGTAGAAGGGTGCCATCAGAAAAGCCTAGTCAGTCCATTATATCCTACATTGCATCTGTATTTTGCTTTATTGGATGTATAACAAGCTCATAAATTTAACTCCAAAATATTCAATACCAATAAACCTATTGAGAGAAAATCCCAGTTACGTTAGTCCTCATATCTCAGCTTTGGGATGAGATAGGCTGAAAATAATCACACTCCTGTGTAAGTCAGGACCTGCTCAATCAACATCGTGAGTTTGGAAGGAATCTGAGATGGTCAAAAATGTAGTCTAAAAAAACACAAAGGGGTACCCCTTAGTGTTTTTTGGGGTGAAAAATGTGACCTCCTCAGATCTTCTTCAAACCCACACAGTGTGTCAGGGAGGTCCCGACGAAGACAGTGGTGTGGTACTTTTTGCTCTACCACATCCCAAAGCTGAGATGTAGGGACATGTTGTGCTGCATAAGATGTATAACTGTAAATTTCATGATGGGATTCCTACTTCCAGTGAAGCTAGGTAAACACATGAGTAGAAGGGTGCCATCAGAAAAGCCTAGTCAGTCCATTATATCCTACATTGCATCTGTATTTTGCTTTATTGGATGTATAACAAGCTCATAAATTTAACTCCAATATATTCAATACCAATAAACCTATTGAGAGAAAATCCCAGTTACGTTAGTCCTCATATCTCAGCTTTAGGATGAGATAGGCTGAAAATAATCACACTCCTGTGTAAGTCAGGACCTGCTCAATCAACATCGTGAGTTTGGAAGGAATCTGAGATGGTCAAAAATGTAGTCTAAAAAAACACAAAGGGGTACCCCTTAGTGTTTTTTGGGGTGAAAAATGTGACCTCCTCAGATCTTCTTCAAACCCACACAGTGTGTCAGGGAGGTCCCGACGAAGACAGTGGTGGGGTAATTTTTGCTCTACCACATCCCAAAGCTGAGATGTATGGACATGTTGTGCTGCATAAGATGTATAACTGTAAATTTCATGATGGGATTCCTACTTCCAGTGAAGCTAGGTAAACTCATGAGTAGAAGGGTGCCATCAGAAAAGCCTAGTCAGTCCATTATATCCTACATTGCATCTGTATTTTGCTTTATTGGATGTATAACAAGCTCATAAATTTAACTCCAATATATTCAATACCCCACTCCGGGTGACTGTCTGTGAGGAGTTGGTGTGTTCTCCCCGTGTCCGCGTGGGTTTCCTCTGGGTGCTCCGGTTTCCTCCCACAGTCCAAAAACACACGTTGCAGGTGGATTGGCAGGTGGATTGGCGACTCGAAAGTGTCCCTAGGTGTGAATGTGTGTGTGTCTGTGTTGCCCTGTGAAGGACTGGCGTCCCCTCCAGGGTGTATTCCCGCCTTGCGCCCAATGATTCCAGGTAGGCTCTGGACCCCCCGCGACCCTAAATTGGATAAGCGGTTACAGATAATGGATGGATGGATGGATATTCAATACCAATAAACCTATTGAGAGAAAATCCCAGTTACGTTAGTCCTCATATCTCAGCTTTGGGATGAGATAGGCTGAAAATAATCACAGTCCTGTGTAAGTCAGGACCTGCTCAATCAACATCATGAGTTTGGAAGGAATCTGAGATGGTCAAAAATGTAGTCTAAAAAAACACAAAGGGGTACCCCTTAGTGTTTTTTTGGGTGAAAAATGTGACCTCCTCAGATCTTCTTCAAACCCACACAGTGTGTCAGGGAGGTCCCGACGAAGACAGTGGTGTGGTACTTTTTGCTCTACCACATCCCAAAGCTGAGATGTAGGGACATGTTGTGCTGCATAAGATGTATAACTGTAAATTTCATGATGGGATTCCTACTTCCAGTGAAGCTAGGTAAACACATGAGTAGAAGGGTGCCATCAGAAAAGCCTAGTCAGTCCATTATATCCTACATTGCATCTGTATTTTGCTTTATTGGATGTATAACAAGCTCATAAATTTAACTCCAAAATATTCAATACCAATAAACCTATTGAGAGAAAATCCCAGTTACGTTAGTCCTCATATCTCAGCTTTGGGATGAGATAGGCTGAAAATAATCACACTCCTGTGTAAGTCAGGACCTGCTCAATCAACATCGTGAGTTTGGAAGGAATCTGAGATGGTCAAAAATGTAGTCTAAAAAAACACAAAGGGGTACCCCTTAGTGTTTTTTTGGGTGAAAAATGTGACCTCCTCAGATCTTCTTCAAACCCACACAGTGTGTCAGGGTGGTCCTGACGAAGACAGTGGTGTGGTAATATTTGCTCTACCACATCCCAAAGCTGAGATGTACGGACATGTTGTGCTGCATAAGATGTATAACTGTAAATTTCATGATGGGATTCCTACTTCCAGTGAAGCTAGGTAAACACATGAGTAGAAGGGTGCCATCAGAAAAGCCTAGTCAGTCCATTATATCCTACATTGCATCTGTATTTTGCTTTATTGGATGTATAACAAGCTCATAAATTTAACTCCAATATATTCAACACCAATAAACCTATTGAGAGAAAATCCCAGTTACGTTAGTCCTCATATCTCAGCTTTGGGATGAGATAGGCTGAAAATAATCACACTCCTGTGTAAGTCAGGACCTGCTCAATCAACATCGTGAGTTTGGAAGGAATCTGAGATGGTCAAAAATGTAGTCTAAAAAAACACAAAGGGGTACCCCTTAGTGTTTTTTTGGGTGAAAAATGTGACCTCCTCAGATCTTCTTCAAACCCACACAGTGTGTCAGGGTGGTCCCGACGAAGACAGTGGTGTGGTAATATTTGCTCTACCACATCCCAAAGCTGAGATGTACGGACATGTTGTGCTGCATAAGATGTATAACTGTAAATTTCATGATGGGATTCCTACTTCCAGTGAAGCTAGGTAAACACATGAGTAGAAGGGTGCCATCAGAAAAGCCTAGTCAGTCCATTATATCCTACATTGCATCTGTATTTTGCTTTATTGGATGTATAACAAGCTCATAAATTTAACTCCAATATATTCAACACCAATAAACCTATTGAGAGAAAATCCCAGTTACGTTAGTCCTCATATCTCAGCTTTGGGATGAGATAGGCTGAAAATAATCACACTCCTGTGTAAGTCAGGACCTGCTCAATCAACATCGTGAGTTTGGAAGGAATCTGAGATGGTCAAAAATGTAGTCTAAAAAAACACAAAGGGGTACCCCTTAGTGTTTTTTTGGGTGAAAAATGTGACCTCCTCAGATCTTCTTCAAACCCACACAGTGTGTCAGGGTGGTCCCGACGAAGACAGTGGTGTGGTAATATTTGCTCTACCACATCCCAAAGCTGAGATGTACGGACATGTTGTGCTGCATAAGATGTATAACTGTAAATTTCATGATGGGATTCCTACTTCCAGTGAAGCTAGGTAAACACATGAGTAGAAGGGTGCCATCAGAAAAGCCTAGTCAGTCCATTATATCCTACATTGCATCTGTATTTTGCTTTATTGGATGTATAACAAGCTCATTAATTTAACTGCAATATATTCAATACCAATAAACCTATTGAGAGAAAATCCCAGTTACGTTAGTCCTCATATCTCAGCTTTGGGATGAGATAGGCTGAAAATAATCACACTCCTGTGTAAGTCAGGACCTGTTCAATCAACATCATGAGTTTGGAAGGAATCTGAGATGGTCAAAAATGTAGTCTAAAAAAACACAAAGGGGTACCCCTTAGTGTTTTTTTGGGTGAAAAATGTGACCTCCTCAGATCTTTTTCAAACCCACACAGTGTGTCAGGGAGGTCCCGACGAAGACAGTGGTGTGGTAATATTTGCTCTACCACATCCCAAAGCTGAGATGTACGGACATGTTGTGCTGCATAAGATGTATAACTGTAAATTTCATGATGGGATTTCTACTTCCAGTGAAGCTAGGTAAACACGAGTAGAAGGGTGCCATCAGAAAAGCCTAGTCAGTCCATTATATCCTACATTGCATCTGTATTTTGCTTTATTGGATGTATAACAAGCTCATAAATTTAACTCCAATATATTCAATACCAATAAACCTATTGAGAGAAAATCCCAGTTACGTTAGTCCTCATATCTCAGCTTTGGGATGAGATAGGCTGAAAATAATCACACTCCTGTGTAAGACAGGACCTGTTCAATCAACATCATGAGTTTGGGAGGAATCTGAGATGGTCAAAAATGTAGTCTAAAAAAACACAAAGGGGTACCCCTTAGTGTTTTTTTGGGTGAAAAATGTGACCTCCTCAGATCTTCTTCAAACCCACACAGTGTGTCAGGGAGGTCCCGACGAAGACAGTGGTGTGGTAATTTTTGCTCTACCACATCCCAAAGCTGAGATGTACGGACATGTTGTGCTGCATAAGATGTATAACTGTAAATTTCATGATGGGATTTCTACTTCCAGTGAAGCTAGGTAAACACATGAGTAGAAGGGTGCCATCAGAAAAGCCTAGTCAGTCCATTATATCCTACATTGCATCTGTATTTTGCTTTATTGGATGTATAACAAGCTCATAAATTTAACTCCAATATATTCAATACCAATAAACCTATTGAGAGAAAATCCCAGTTACGTTAGTCCTCATATCTCAGCTTTGGGATGAGATAGGCTGAAAATAATCACACTCCTGTGTAAGTCAGGACCTGTTCAATCAACATCATGAGTTTGGAAGGAATCTGAGATGGTCAAAAATGTAGTCTAAAAAAACACAAAGGGGTACCCCTTAGTGTTTTTTTGGGTGAAAAATGTGACCTCCTCAGATCTTCTTCAAACCCACACAGTGTGTCAGGGAGGTCCCGACGAAGACAGTGGTGTGGTAATTTTTGCTCTACCACATCCCAAAGCTGAGATGTACGGACATGTTGTGCTGCATAAGATGTATAACTGTAAATTTCATGATGGGATTTCTACTTCCAGTGAAGCTAGGTAAACACATGAGTAGAAGGGTGCCATCAGAAAAGCCTAGTCAGTCCATTATATCCTACATTGCATCTGTATTTTGCTTTATTGGATGTATAACAAGCTCATAAATTTAACTCCAATATATTCAATACCAATAAACCTATTGAGAGAAAATCCCAGTAACGTTAGTCTTCATATCTCAGCTTTGGGATGAGATAGGCTGAAAATAATCACACTCCTGTGTAAGTCAGGACCTGCTCAATCAACATCGTGAGTTTGGAAGGAATCTGAGATGGTCAAAAATGTAGTCTAAAAAAACACAAAGGGGTACCCCTTAGTGTTTTTTTGGGTGAAAAATGTGACCTCCTCAGATCTTTTTCAAACCCACACAGTGTGTCAGGGAGGTCCCGACGAAGACAGTGGTGTGGTAATATTTGCTCTACCACATCCCAAAGCTGAGATGTACGGACATGTTGTGCTGCATAAGATGTATAACTGTAAATTTCATGATGGGATTTCTGCTTCCAGTGAAGCTAGGTAAACACATGAGTAGAAGGGTGCCATCAGAAAAGCCTAGTCAGTCCATTATATCCTACATTGCATCTGTATTTTGCTTTATTGGATGTATAACAAGCTCATAAATTTAACTCCAATATATTCAATACCAATAAACCTATTGAGAGAAAATCCCAGTTACGTTAGTCCTCATATCTCAGCTTTGGGATGAGATAGGCTGAAAATAATCACACTCCTGTGTAAGTCAGGACCTGTTCAATCAACATCATGAGTTTGGAAGGAATCTGAGATGGTCAAAAATGTAGTCTAAAAAAACACAAAGGGGTACCCCTTAGTGTTTTTTTGGGTGAAAAATGTGACCTCCTCAGATCTTCTTCAAACCCACACAGTGTGTCAGTTAGGTCCCGACGAAGACAGTGGTGTGGTAATTTTTGCTCTACCACATCCCAAAGCTGAGATGTACGGACATGTTGTGCTGCATAAGATGTATAACTGTAAATTTCATGATGGGATTTCTACTTCCAGTGAAGCTAGGTAAACACATGAGTAGAAGGGTGCCATCAGAAAAGCCTAGTCAGTCCATTATATCCTACATTGCATCTGTATTTTGCTTTATTGGATGTATAACAAGCTCATAAATTTAACTCCAATATATTCAATACCAATAAACCTATTGAGAGAAAATCCCAGTAACGTTAGTCTTCATATCTCAGCTTTGGGATGAGATAGGCTGAAAATAATCACACTCCTGTGTAAGTCAGGACCTGCTCAATCAACATCGTGAGTTTGGAAGGAATCTGAGATGGTCAAAAATGTAGTCTAAAAAAACACAAAGGGGTACCCCTTAGTGTTTTTTTGGGTGAAAAATGTGACCTCCTCAGATCTTTTTCAAACCCACACAGTGTGTCAGGGAGGTCCCGACGAAGACAGTGGTGTGGTAATATTTGCTCTACCACATCCCAAAGCTGAGATGTACGGACATGTTGTGCTGCATAAGATGTATAACTGTAAATTTCATGATGGGATTTCTACTTCCAGTGAAGCTAGGTAAACACATGAGTAGAAGGGTGCCATCAGAAAAGCCTAGTCAGTCCATTATATCCTACATTGCATCTGTATTTTGCTTTATTGGATGTATAACAAGCTCATAAATTTAACTCCAATATATTCAATACCAATAAACCTATTGAGAGAAAATCCCAGTTACGTTAGTCCTCATATCTCAGCTTTGGGATGAGATAGGCTGAAAATAATCACACTCCTGTGTAAGTCAGGACCTGCTCAATCAACATCATGAGTTTGGAAGGAATCTGAGATGGTCAAAAATGTAGTCTAAAAAAACACAAAGGGGTACCCCTTAGTGTTTTTTTGGGTGAAAAATGTGACCTCCTCAGATCTTCTTCAAACCCACACAGTGTGTCAGGGTGGTCCCGACGAAGACAGTGGTGTGGTAATTTTTGCTCTACCACATCCCAAAGCCGAGATGTACGGACATGTTGTGCTGCATAAGATGTATAACTGTAAATTTCATGATGGGATTTCTGCTTCCAGTGAAGCTAGGTAAACACATGAGTAGAAGGGTGCCATCAGAAAAGCCTAGTCAGTCCATTATATCCTACATTGCATCTGTATTTTGCTTTATTGGATGTATAACAAGCTCATAAATTTAACTCCAATATATTCAATACCAATAAACCTATTGAGAGAAAATCCCAGTTACGTTAGTCCTCATATCTCAGCTTTGGGATGAGATAGGCTGAAAATAATCACACTCCTGTGTAAGTCAGGACCTGTTCAATCAACATCATGAGTTTGGAAGGAATCTGAGATGGTCAAAAATGTAGTCTAAAAAAACACAAAGGGGTACCCCTTAGTGTTTTTTTGGGTGAAAAATGTGACCTCCTCAGATCTTCTTCAAACCCACACAGTGTGTCAGTTAGGTCCCGACGAAGACAGTGGTGTGGTAATTTTTGCTCTACCACATCCCAAAGCTGAGATATACGGACATGTTGTGCTGCATAAGATGTATAACTGTAAATTTCATGATGGGATTTCTACTTCCAGTGAAGCTAGGTAAACACATGAGTAGAAGGGTGCCATCAGAAAAGCCTAGTCAGTCCATTATATCCTACATTGCATCTGTATTTTGCTTTATTGGATGTATAACAAGCTCATAAATTTAACTCCAATATATTCAATACCAATAAACCTATTGAGAGAAAATCCCAGTTACGTTAGTCCTCATATCTCAGCTTTGGGATGAGATAGGCTGAAAATAATCACACTCCTGTGTAAGTCAGGACCTGTTCAATCAACATCATGAGTTTGGAAGGAATCTGAGATGGTCAAAAATGTAGTCTAAAAAAACACAAAGGGGTACCCCTTAGTGTTTTTTTGGGTGAAAAATGTGACCTCCTCAGATCTTCTTCAAACCCACACAGTGTGTCAGGGAGGTCCCGACGAAGACAGTGGTGTGGTAATTTTTGCTCTACCACATCCCAAAGCTGAGATGTACGGACATGTTGTGCTGCATAAGATGTATAACTGTAAATTTCATGATGGGATTTCTACTTCCAGTGAAGCTAGGTAAACACATGAGTAGAAGGGTGCCATCAGAAAAGCCTAGTCAGTCCATTATATCCTACATTGCATCTGTATTTTGCTTTATTGGATGTATAACAAGCTCATAAATTTAACTCCAATATATTCAATACCAATAAACCTATTGAGAGAAAATCCCAGTAACGTTAGTCTTCATATCTCAGCTTTGGGATGAGATAGGCTGAAAATAATCACACTCCTGTGTAAGTCAGGACCTGCTCAATCAACATCGTGAGTTTGGAAGGAATCTGAGATGGTCAAAAATGTAGTCTAAAAAAACACAAAGGGGTACCCCTTAGTGTTTTTTTGGGTGAAAAATGTGACCTCCTCAGATCTTCTTCAAACCCACACAGTGTGTCAGTTAGGTCCCGACGAAGACAGTGGTGTGGTAATTTTTGCTCTACCACATCCCAAAGCTGAGATATACGGACATGTTGTGCTGCATAAGATGTATAACTGTAAATTTCATGATGGGATTTCTACTTCCAGTGAAGCTAGGTAAACACATGAGTAGAAGGGTGCCATCAGAAAAGCCTAGTCAGTCCATTATATCCTACATTGCATCTGTATTTTGCTTTATTGGATGTATAACAAGCTCATAAATTTAACTCCAATATATTCAATACCAATAAACCTATTGAGAGAAAATCCCAGTTACGTTAGTCCTCATATCTCAGCTTTGGGATGAGATAGGCTGAAAATAATCACACTCCTGTGTAAGTCAGGACCTGTTCAATCAACATCATGAGTTTGGAAGGAATCTGAGATGGTCAAAAATGTAGTCTAAAAAAACACAAAGGGGTACCCCTTAGTGTTTTTTTGGGTGAAAAATGTGACCTCCTCAGATCTTCTTCAAACCCACACAGTGTGTCAGGGAGGTCCCGACGAAGACAGTGGTGTGGTAATTTTTGCTCTACCACATCCCAAAGCTGAGATGTACGGACATGTTGTGCTGCATAAGATGTATAACTGTAAATTTCATGATGGGATTTCTACTTCCAGTGAAGCTAGGTAAACACATGAGTAGAAGGGTGCCATCAGAAAAGCCTAGTCAGTCCATTATATCCTACATTGCATCTGTATTTTGCTTTATTGGATGTATAACAAGCTCATAAATTTAACTCCAATATATTCAATACCAATAAACCTATTGAGAGAAAATCCCAGTAACGTTAGTCTTCATATCTCAGCTTTGGGATGAGATAGGCTGAAAATAATCACACTCCTGTGTAAGTCAGGACCTGCTCAATCAACATCGTGAGTTTGGAAGGAATCTGAGATGGTCAAAAATGTAGTCTAAAAAAACACAAAGGGGTACCCCTTAGTGTTTTTTTGGGTGAAAAATGTGACCTCCTCAGATCTTTTTCAAACCCACACAGTGTGTCAGGGAGGTCCCGACGAAGACAGTGGTGTGGTAATATTTGCTCTACCACATCCCAAAGCTGAGATGTACGGACATGTTGTGCTGCATAAGATGTATAACTGTAAATTTCATGATGGGATTTCTACTTCCAGTGAAGCTAGGTAAACACATGAGTAGAAGGGTGCCATCAGAAAAGCCTAGTCAGTCCATTATATCCTACATTGCATCTGTATTTTGCTTTATTGGATGTATAACAAGCTCATAAATTTAACTCCAATATATTCAATACCAATAAACCTATTGAGAGAAAATCCCAGTTACGTTAGTCCTCATATCTCAGCTTTGGGATGAGATAGGCTGAAAATAATCACACTCCTGTGTAAGTCAGGACCTGCTCAATCAACATCATGAGTTTGGAAGGAATCTGAGATGGTCAAAAATGTAGTCTAAAAAAACACAAAGGGGTACCCCTTAGTGTTTTTTTGGGTGAAAAATGTGACCTCCTCAGATCTTCTTCAAACCCACACAGTGTGTCAGGGTGGTCCCGACGAAGACAGTGGTGTGGTAATTTTTGCTCTACCACATCCCAAAGCTGAGATGTACGGACATGTTGTGCTGCATAAGATGTATAACTGTAAATTTCATGATGGGATTTCTGCTTCCAGTGAAGCTAGGTAAACACATGAGTAGAAGGGTGCCATCAGAAAAGCCTAGTCAGTCCATTATATCCTACATTGCATCTGTATTTTGCTTTATTGGATGTATAACAAGCTCATAAATTTAACTCCAATATATTCAATACCAATAAACCTATTGAGAGAAAATCCCAGTTACGTTAGTCCTCATATCTCAGCTTTGGGATGAGATAGGCTGACAATAATCACACTCCTGTGTAAGTCAGGACCTGCTCAATCAACATCATGAGTTTGGAAGGAATCTGAGATGGTCAAAAATGTAGTCTAAAAAAACACAAAGGGGTACCCCTTAGTGTTTTTTTGGGTGAAAAATGTGACCTCCTCAGATCTTTTTCAAACCCACACAGTGTGTCAGGGAGGTCCCAACGAAGACAGTGGTGTGGTAATTTTTGCTCTACCACATCCCAAAGCTGAGATGTACGGACATGTTGTGCTGCATAAGATGTATAACTGTAAATTTCATGATGGGATTTCTACTTTCAGTGAAGCTAGGTAAACACATGAGTAGAAGTGTGCCATCAGAAAAGCCTAGTCAGTCCATTATATCCTACATTGCATCTGTATTTTGCTTTATTGGATGTATAACAAGCTCATAAATTTAACTCCAATATATTCAATACCAATAAACCTATTGAGAGAAAATCCCAGTTACGTTAGTCCTCATATCTCAGCTTTGGGATGAGATAGGCTGAAAATAATCACACTCCTGTGTAAGTCAGGACCTGCTCAATCAACATCGTGAGTTTGGAAGGAATCTGAGATGGTCAAAAATGTAGTCTAAAAAAACACAAAGGGGTACCCCTTAGTGTTTTTTTGGGTGAAAAATGTGACCTCCTCAGATCTTCTTCAAACCCACACAGTGTGTCAGGGTGGTCCCGACGAAGACAGTGGTGTGGTAATATTTGCTCTACCACATCCTAAAGCTGAGATGTACGGACATGTTGTGCTGCATAAGATGTATAACTGTAAATTTCATGATGGGATTTCTGCTTCCAGTGAAGCTAGGTAAACACATGAGTAGAAGGGTGCCATCAGAAAAGCCTAGTCAGTCCATTATATCCTACATTGCATCTGTATTTTGCTTTATTGGATGTATAACAAGCTCATAAATTTAACTCCAATATATTCAATACCAATAAACCTATTGAGAGAAAATCCCAGTTACGTTAGTCCTCATATCTCAGCTTTGGGATGAGATAGGCTGACAATAATCACACTCCTGTGTAAGTCAGGACCTGCTCAATCAACATCATGAGTTTGGAAGGAATCTGAGATGGTCAAAAATGTAGTCTAAAAAAACACAAAGGGGTACCCCTTAGTGTTTTTTTGGGTGAAAAATGTGACCTCCTCAGATCTTTTTCAAACCCACACAGTGTGTCAGGGAGGTCCCAACGAAGACAGTGGTGTGGTAATTTTTGCTCTACCACATCCCAAAGCTGAGATGTACGGACATGTTGTGCTGCATAAGATGTATAACTGTAAATTTCATGATGGGATTTCTACTTTCAGTGAAGCTAGGTAAACACATGAGTAGAAGTGTGCCATCAGAAAAGCCTAGTCAGTCCATTATATCCTACATTGCATCTGTATTTTGCTTTATTGGATGTATAACAAGCTCATAAATTTAACTCCAATATATTCAATACCAATAAACCTATTGAGAGAAAATCCCAGTTACGTTAGTCCTCATATCTCAGCTTTGGGATGAGATAGGCTGAAAATAATCACACTCCTGTGTAAGTCAGGACCTGCTCAATCAACATCGTGAGTTTGGAAGGAATCTGAGATGGTCAAAAATGTAGTCTAAAAAAACACAAAGGGGTACCCCTTAGTGTTTTTTTGGGTGAAAAATGTGACCTCCTCAGATCTTCTTCAAACCCACACAGTGTGTCAGGGTGGTCCCGACGAAGACAGTGGTGTGGTAATATTTGCTCTACCACATCCTAAAGCTGAGATGTACGGACATGTTGTGCTGCATAAGATGTATAACTGTAAATTTCATGATGGGATTTCTACTTCCAGTGAAGCTAGGTAAACACATGAGTAGAAGGGTGCCATCAGAAAAGCCTAGTCAGTCCATTATATCCTACATTGCATCTGTATTTTGCTTTATTGGATGTATAACAAGCTCATAAATTTAACTCCAATATATTCAATACCAATAAACCTATTGAGAGAAAATCCCAGTTACGTTAGTCTTCATATCTCAGCTTTGGGATGAGATAGGCTGAAAATAATCACACCCCTGTGTAAGTCAGGACCTGCTCAATCAACATCATGAGTTTGGAAGAAATCTGAGATGGTCAAAAATGTAGTCTAAAAAAACACAAAGGGGTACCCCTTAGTGTTTTTTTGGGTGAAAAATGTGACCTCCTAAGATCTTCTTCAAACCCACACAGTGTGTCAGGGAGGTCCCGACGAAGACAGTGGTGTGGTACTTTTTGCTCTACCACATCCCAAAGCTGAGATGTACGGAAATGTTGTGCTGCATAAGATGTATAACTGTAAATTTCATGATGGGATTCCTACTTCCAGTGAAGCTAGGTAAACACATGAGTAGAAGGGTGCCATCAGAAAAGCCTAGTCAGTCCATTATATCCTACATTGCATCTGTATTTTGCTTTATTGGATGTATAACAAGCTCATAAATTTAACTCCAATATATTCAATACCAATAAACCTATTGAGAGAAAATCCCAGTTACGTTAGTCCTCATATCTCAGCTTTGGGATGAGATAGGCTGAAAATAATCACACTCCTGTGTAAGTCAGGACCTGCTCAATCAACATCGTGAGTTTGGAAGGAATCTGAGATGGTCAAAAATGTAGTCTAAAAAAACACAAAGGGGTACCCCTTAGTGTTTTTTTGGGTGAAAATTGTGACCTCCTCAGATCTTCTTCAAACCCACACAGTGTGTCAGGGTGGTCCGGACGAAGACAGTGGTGTGGTAATATTTGCTCTACCACATCCCAAAGCTGAGATGTACGGACATGTTGTGCTGCATAAGATGTATAACTGTAAATTTCATGATGGGATTCCTACTTCCAGTGAAGCTAGGTAAACACATGAGTAGAAGGGTGCCATCAGAAAAGCCTAGTCAGTCCATTATATCCTACATTGCATCTGTATTTTGCTTTATTGGATGTATAACAAGCTCATAAATTTAACTCCAATATATTCAATACCAATAAACCTATTGAGAGAAAATCCCAGTTACGTTAGTCCTCATATCTCAGTTTTGGAATGAGATAGGCTGAAAATAATCACACTCCTGTGTAAGTCAGGACCTGTTCAATCAACATCATGAGTTTGGAAGGAATCTGAGATGGTCAAAAATGTAGTCTAAAAAAACACAAAGGGGTACCCCTTAGTGTTTTTTTGGGTGAAAAATGTGACCTCCTCAGATCTTCTTCAAACCCACACAGTGTGTCAGGGAGGTCCCGACGAAGACAGTGGTGTGGTAATTTTTGCTCTACCACATCCCAAAGCTGAGATGTACGGACATGTTGTGCTGCATAAGATGTATAACTGTAAATTTCATGATGGGATTTCTACTTCCAGTGAAGCTAGGTAAACACATGAGTAGAAGGGTGCCATCAGAAAAGCCTAGTCAGTCCATTATATCCTACATTGCATCTGTATTTTGCTTTATTGGATGTATAACAAGCTCATAAATTTAACTCCAATATATTCAATACCAATAAACCTATTGAGAGAAAATCCCAGTAACGTTAGTCTTCATATCTCAGCTTTGGGTTGAGATAGGCTGAAAATAATCACACTCCTGTGTAAGTCAGGACCTGCTCAATCAACATCGTGAGTTTGGAAGGAATCTGAGATGGTCAAAAATGTAGTCTAAAAAAACACAAAGGGGTACCCCTTAGTGTTTTTTTGGGTGAAAAATGTGACCTCCTCAGATCTTTTTCAAACCCACACAGTGTGTCAGGGAGGTCCCGACGAAGACAGTGGTGTGGTAATATTTGCTCTACCACATCCCAAAGCTGAGATGTACGGACATGTTGTGCTGCATAAGATGTATAACTGTAAATTTCATGATGGGATTTCTACTTCCAGTGAAGCTAGGTAAACACATGAGTAGAAGGGTGCCATCAGAAAAGCCTAGTCAGTCCATTATATCCTACATTGCATCTGTATTTTGCTTTATTGGATGTATAACAAGCTCATAAATTTAACTCCAATATATTCAATACCAATAAACCTATTGAGAGAAAATCCCAGTTACGTTAGTCCTCATATCTCAGCTTTGGGATGAGATAGGCTGAAAATAATCACACTCCTGTGTAAGTCAGGACCTGCTCAATCAACATCGTGAGTTTGGAAGGAATCTGAGATGGTCAAAAATGTAGTCTAAAAAAACACAAAGGGGTACCCCTTAGTGTTTTTTTGGGTGAAAATTGTGACCTCCTCAGATCTTCTTCAAACCCACACAGTGTGTCAGGGTGGTCCGGACGAAGACAGTGGTGTGGTAATATTTGCTCTACCACATCCCAAAGCTGAGATGTACGGACATGTTGTGCTGCATAAGATGTATAACTGTAAATTTCATGATGGGATTCCTACTTCCAGTGAAGCTAGGTAAACACATGAGTAGAAGGGTGCCATCAGAAAAGCCTAGTCAGTCCATTATATCCTACATTGCATCTGTATTTTGCTTTATTGGATGTATAACAAGCTCATAAATTTAACTCCAATATATTCAATACCAATAAACCTATTGAGAGAAAATCCCAGTTACGTTAGTCCTCATATCTCAGTTTTGGAATGAGATAGGCTGAAAATAATCACACTCCTGTGTAAGTCAGGACCTGTTCAATCAACATCATGAGTTTGGAAGGAATCTGAGATGGTCAAAAATGTAGTCTAAAAAAACACAAAGGGGTACCCCTTAGTGTTTTTTTGGGTGAAAAATGTGACCTCCTCAGATCTTCTTCAAACCCACACAGTGTGTCAGGGAGGTCCCGACGAAGACAGTGGTGTGGTAATTTTTGCTCTACCACATCCCAAAGCTGAGATGTACGGACATGTTGTGCTGCATAAGATGTATAACTGTAAATTTCATGATGGGATTTCTACTTCCAGTGAAGCTAGGTAAACACATGAGTAGAAGGGTGCCATCAGAAAAGCCTAGTCAGTCCATTATATCCTACATTGCATCTGTATTTTGCTTTATTGGATGTATAACAAGCTCATAAATTTAACTCCAATATATTCAATACCAATAAACCTATTGAGAGAAAATCCCAGTAACGTTAGTCTTCATATCTCAGCTTTGGGTTGAGATAGGCTGAAAATAATCACACTCCTGTGTAAGTCAGGACCTGCTCAATCAACATCGTGAGTTTGGAAGGAATCTGAGATGGTCAAAAATGTAGTCTAAAAAAACACAAAGGGGTACCCCTTAGTGTTTTTTTGGGTGAAAAATGTGACCTCCTCAGATCTTTTTCAAACCCACACAGTGTGTCAGGGAGGTCCCGACGAAGACAGTGGTGTGGTAATATTTGCTCTACCACATCCCAAAGCTGAGATGTACGGACATGTTGTGCTGCATAAGATGTATAACTGTAAATTTCATGATGGGATTTCTACTTCCAGTGAAGCTAGGTAAACACATGAGTAGAAGGGTGCCATCAGAAAAGCCTAGTCAGTCCATTATATCCTACATTGCATCTGTATTTTGCTTTATTGGATGTATAACAAGCTCATAAATTTAACTCCAATATATTCAATACCAATAAACCTATTGAGAGAAAATCCCAGTTACGTTAGTCCTCATATCTCAGCTTTGGGATGAGATAGGCTGAAAATAATCACACTCCTGTGTAAGTCAGGACCTGCTCAATCAACATCATGAGTTTGGAAGGAATCTGAGATGGTCAAAAATGTAGTCTAAAAAAACACAAAGGGGTACCCCTTAGTGTTTTTTTGGGTGAAAAATGTGACCTCCTCAGATCTTCTTCAAACCCACACAGTGTGTCAGGGTGGTCCCGACGAAGACAGTGGTGTGGTAATTTTTGCTCTACCACATCCCAAAGCTGAGATGTACGGACATGTTGTGCTGCATAAGATGTATAACTGTAAATTTCATGATGGGATTTCTGCTTCCAGTGAAGCTAGGTAAACACATGAGTAGAAGGGTGCCATCAGAAAAGCCTAGTCAGTCCATTATATCCTACATTGCATCTGTATTTTGCTTTATTGGATGTATAACAAGCTCATAAATTTAACTCCAATATATTCAATACCAATAAACCTATTGAGAGAAAATCCCAGTTACGTTAGTCCTCATATCTCAGCTTTGGGATGAGATAGGCTGACAATAATCACACTCCTGTGTAAGTCAGGACCTGCTCAATCAACATCATGAGTTTGGAAGGAATCTGAGATGGTCAAAAATGTAGTCTAAAAAAACACAAAGGGGTACCCCTTAGTGTTTTTTTGGGTGAAAAATGTGACCTCCTCAGATCTTTTTCAAACCCACACAGTGTGTCAGGGAGGTCCCAACGAAGACAGTGGTGTGGTAATTTTTGCTCTACCACATCCCAAAGCTGAGATGTACGGACATGTTGTGCTGCATAAGATGTATAACTGTAAATTTCATGATGGGATTTCTACTTTCAGTGAAGCTAGGTAAACACATGAGTAGAAGTGTGCCATCAGAAAAGCCTAGTCAGTCCATTATATCCTACATTGCATCTGTATTTTGCTTTATTGGATGTATAACAAGCTCATAAATTTAACTCCAATATATTCAATACCAATAAACCTATTGAGAGAAAATCCCAGTTACGTTAGTCCTCATATCTCAGCTTTGGGATGAGATAGGCTGAAAATAATCACACTCCTGTGTAAGTCAGGACCTGCTCAATCAACATCGTGAGTTTGGAAGGAATCTGAGATGGTCAAAAATGTAGTCTAAAAAAACACAAAGGGGTACCCCTTAGTGTTTTTTTGGGTGAAAAATGTGACCTCCTCAGATCTTCTTCAAACCCACACAGTGTGTCAGGGTGGTCCCGACGAAGACAGTGGTGTGGTAATATTTGCTCTACCACATCCTAAAGCTGAGATGTACGGACATGTTGTGCTGCATAAGATGTATAACTGTAAATTTCATGATGGGATTTCTACTTCCAGTGAAGCTAGGTAAACACATGAGTAGAAGGGTGCCATCAGAAAAGCCTAGTCAGTCCATTATATCCTACATTGCATCTGTATTTTGCTTTATTGGATGTATAACAAGCTCATAAATTTAACTCCAATATATTCAATACCAATAAACCTATTGAGAGAAAATCCCAGTTACGTTAGTCTTCATATCTCAGCTTTGGGATGAGATAGGCTGAAAATAATCACACCCCTGTGTAAGTCAGGACCTGCTCAATCAACATCATGAGTTTGGAAGAAATCTGAGATGGTCAAAAATGTAGTCTAAAAAAACACAAAGGGGTACCCCTTAGTGTTTTTTTGGGTGAAAAATGTGACCTCCTAAGATCTTCTTCAAACCCACACAGTGTGTCAGGGAGGTCCCGACGAAGACAGTGGTGTGGTACTTTTTGCTCTACCACATCCCAAAGCTGAGATGTACGGAAATGTTGTGCTGCATAAGATGTATAACTGTAAATTTCATGATGGGATTCCTACTTCCAGTGAAGCTAGGTAAACACATGAGTAGAAGGGTGCCTTCAGAAAAGCCTAGTCAGTCCATTATATCCTACATTGCATCTGTATTTTGCTTTATTGGATGTATAACAAGCTCATAAATTTAACTCCAATATATTCAATACCAATAAACCTATTGAGAGAAAATCCCAGTTACGTTAGTCCTCATATCTCAGCTTTGGGATGAGATAGGCTGAAAATAATCACACTCCTGTGTAAGTCAGGACCTGCTCAATCAACATCGTGAGTTTGGAAGGAATCTGAGATGGTCAAAAATGTAGTCTAAAAAAACACAAAGGGGTACCCCTTAGTGTTTTTTTGGGTGAAAATTGTGACCTCCTCAGATCTTCTTCAAACCCACACAGTGTGTCAGGGTGGTCCGGACGAAGACAGTGGTGTGGTAATATTTGCTCTACCACATCCCAAAGCTGAGATGTACGGACATGTTGTGCTGCATAAGATGTATAACTGTAAATTTCATGATGGGATTCCTACTTCCAGTGAAGCTAGGTAAACACATGAGTAGAAGGGTGCCATCAGAAAAGCCTAGTCAGTCCATTATATCCTACATTGCATCTGTATTTTGCTTTATTGGATGTATAACAAGCTCATAAATTTAACTCCAATATATTCAATACCAATAAACCTATTGAGAGAAAATCCCAGTTACGTTAGTCCTCATATCTCAGTTTTGGAATGAGATAGGCTGAAAATAATCACACTCCTGTGTAAGTCAGGACCTGCCCAATCAACATCATGAGTTTGGAAGAAATCTGAGATGGTCAAAAATGTAGTCTAAAAAAACACAAAGGGGTACCCCTTAGTGTTTTTTTGGGTGAAAAATGTGACCTCCTCAGATCTTCTTCAAACCCACACAGTGTGTCAGGGAGGTCCCGACGAAGACAGTGGTGTGGTACTTTTTGCTCTACCACATCCCAAAGCTGAGATGTACGGACATGTTGTGCTGCATAAGATGTATAACTGTAAATTTCATGATGGGATTCCTACTTCCAGTGAAGCTAGGTAAACACATGAGTAGAAGGGTGCCATCAAAAAAGCCTAGTCAGTCCATTATGTCCTACATTGCATCTGTATTTTGCTTTATTGGATGTATAACAAGCTCATAAATTTAACTCCAATATATTCAACACCAATAAACCTATTGAGAGTAAATCCCAGTTACGTTAGTCCTCATATCTCAGCTTTGGGATGAGATAGGCTGAAAATAATCACACTCCTGTGTAAGTCAGGACCTGCTCAATCAACATCGTGAGTTTGGAAGGAATCTGAGATGGTCAAAAATGTAGTCTAAAAAAACACAAAGGGGTACCCCTTAGTGTTTTTTTGGGTGAAAAATGTGACCTCCTCAGATCTTCTTCAAACCCACACAGTGTGTCAGGGTGGTCCCGACGAAGACAGTGGTGTGGTAATATTTGCTCTACCACATCCTAAAGCTGAGATGTACGGACATGTTGTGCTGCATAAGATGTATAACTGTAAATTTCATGATGGGATTTCTACTTCCAGTGAAGCTAGGTAAACACATGAGTAGAAGGGTGCCATCAGAAAAGCCTAGTCAGTCCATTATATCCTACATTGCATCTGTATTTTGCTTTATTGGATGTATAACAAGCTCATAAATTTAACTCCAATATATTCAATACCAATAAACCTATTGAGAGACAATCCCAGTTACGTTAGTCTTCATATCTCAGCTTTGGGATGAGATAGGCTGAAAATAATCACACCCCTGTGTAAGTCAGGACCTGCTCAATCAACATCATGAGTTTGGAAGAAATCTGAGATGGTCAAAAATGTAGTCTAAAAAAACACAAAGGGGTACCCCTTAGTGTTTTTTTGGGTGAAAAATGTGACCTCCTAAGATCTTCTTCAAACCCACACAGTGTGTCAGGGAGGTCCCGACGAAGACAGTGGTGTGGTACTTTTTGCTCTACCACATCCCAAAGCTGAGATGTACGGAAATGTTGTGCTGCATAAGATGTATAACTGTAAATTTCATGATGGGATTCCTACTTCCAGTGAAGCTAGGTAAACACATGAGTAGAAGGGTGCCATCAGAAAAGCCTAGTCAGTCCATTATATCCTACATTGCATCTGTATTTTGCTTTATTGGATGTATAACAAGCTCATAAATTTAACTCCAATATATTCAATACCAATAAACCTATTGAGAGAAAATCCCAGTTACGTTAGTCCTCATATCTCAGCTTTGGGATGAGATAGGCTGAAAATAATCACACTCCTGTGTAAGTCAGGACCTGCTCAATCAACATCGTGAGTTTGGAAGGAATCTGAGATGGTCAAAAATGTAGTCTAAAAAAACACAAAGGGGTACCCCTTAGTGTTTTTTTGGGTGAAAATTGTGACCTCCTCAGATCTTCTTCAAACCCACACAGTGTGTCAGGGTGGTCCGGACGAAGACAGTGGTGTGGTAATATTTGCTCTACCACATCCCAAAGCTGAGATGTACGGACATGTTGTGCTGCATAAGATGTATAACTGTAAATTTCATGATGGGATTCCTACTTCCAGTGAAGCTAGGTAAACACATGAGTAGAAGGGTGCCATCAGAAAAGCCTAGTCAGTCCATTATATCCTACATTGCATCTGTATTTTGCTTTATTGGATGTATAACAAGCTCATAAATTTAACTCCAATATATTCAATACCAATAAACCTATTGAGAGAAAATCCCAGTTACGTTAGTCCTCATATCTCAGTTTTGGAATGAGATAGGCTGAAAATAATCACACTCCTGTGTAAGTCAGGACCTGCTCAATCAACATCGTGAGTTTGGAAGGAATCTGAGATGGTCAAAAATGTAGTCTAAAAAAACACAAAGGGGTACCCCTTAGTGTTTTTTTGGGTGAAAAATGTGACCTCCTCAGATCTTTTTCAAACCCACACAGTGTGTCAGGGAGGTCCCGACGAAGACAGTGGTGTGGTAATATTTGCTCTACCACATCCCAAAGCTGAGATGTACGGACATGTTGTGCTGCATAAGATGTATAACTGTAAATTTCATGATGGGATTTCTACTTCCAGTGAAGCTAGGTAAACACATGAGTAGAAGGGTGCCATCAGAAAAGCCTAGTCAGTCCATTATATCCTACATTGCATCTGTATTTTGCTTTATTGGATGTATAACAAGCTCATAAATTTAACTCCAATATATTCAATACCAATAAACCTATTGAGAGAAAATCCCAGTTACGTTAGTCCTCATATCTCAGCTTTGGGATGAGATAGGCTGAAAATAATCACACTCCTGTGTAAGTCAGGACCTGCTCAATCAACATCATGAGTTTGGAAGGAATCTGAGATGGTCAAAAATGTAGTCTAAAAAAACACAAAGGGGTACCCCTTAGTGTTTTTTTGGGTGAAAAATGTGACCTCCTCAGATCTTCTTCAAACCCACACAGTGTGTCAGGGTGGTCCCGACGAAGACAGTGGTGTGGTAATTTTTGCTCTACCACATCCCAAAGCTGAGATGTACGGACATGTTGTGCTGCATAAGATGTATAACTGTAAATTTCATGATGGGATTTCTGCTTCCAGTGAAGCTAGGTAAACACATGAGTAGAAGGGTGCCATCAGAAAAGCCTAGTCAGTCCATTATATCCTACATTGCATCTGTATTTTGCTTTATTGGATGTATAACAAGCTCATAAATTTAACTCCAATATATTCAATACCAATAAACCTATTGAGAGAAAATCCCAGTTACGTTAGTCCTCATATCTCAGCTTTGGGATGAGATAGGCTGACAATAATCACACTCCTGTGTAAGTCAGGACCTGCTCAATCAACATCATGAGTTTGGAAGGAATCTGAGATGGTCAAAAATGTAGTCTAAAAAAACACAAAGGGGTACCCCTTAGTGTTTTTTTGGGTGAAAAATGTGACCTCCTCAGATCTTTTTCAAACCCACACAGTGTGTCAGGGAGGTCCCAACGAAGACAGTGGTGTGGTAATTTTTGCTCTACCACATCCCAAAGCTGAGATGTACGGACATGTTGTGCTGCATAAGATGTATAACTGTAAATTTCATGATGGGATTTCTACTTTCAGTGAAGCTAGGTAAACACATGAGTAGAAGTGTGCCATCAGAAAAGCCTAGTCAGTCCATTATATCCTACATTGCATCTGTATTTTGCTTTATTGGATGTATAACAAGCTCATAAATTTAACTCCAATATATTCAATACCAATAAACCTATTGAGAGAAAATCCCAGTTACGTTAGTCCTCATATCTCAGCTTTGGGATGAGATAGGCTGAAAATAATCACACTCCTGTGTAAGTCAGGACCTGCTCAATCAACATCGTGAGTTTGGAAGGAATCTGAGATGGTCAAAAATGTAGTCTAAAAAAACACAAAGGGGTACCCCTTAGTGTTTTTTTGGGTGAAAAATGTGACCTCCTCAGATCTTCTTCAAACCCACACAGTGTGTCAGGGTGGTCCCGACGAAGACAGTGGTGTGGTAATATTTGCTCTACCACATCCTAAAGCTGAGATGTACGGACATGTTGTGCTGCATAAGATGTATAACTGTAAATTTCATGATGGGATTTCTACTTCCAGTGAAGCTAGGTAAACACATGAGTAGAAGGGTGCCATCAGAAAAGCCTAGTCAGTCCATTATATCCTACATTGCATCTGTATTTTGCTTTATTGGATGTATAACAAGCTCATAAATTTAACTCCAATATATTCAATACCAATAAACCTATTGAGAGAAAATCCCAGTTACGTTAGTCTTCATATCTCAGCTTTGGGATGAGATAGGCTGAAAATAATCACACCCCTGTGTAAGTCAGGACCTGCTCAATCAACATCATGAGTTTGGAAGAAATCTGAGATGGTCAAAAATGTAGTCTAAAAAAACACAAAGGGGTACCCCTTAGTGTTTTTTTGGGTGAAAAATGTGACCTCCTAAGATCTTCTTCAAACCCACACAGTGTGTCAGGGAGGTCCCGACGAAGACAGTGGTGTGGTACTTTTTGCTCTACCACATCCCAAAGCTGAGATGTACGGAAATGTTGTGCTGCATAAGATGTATAACTGTAAATTTCATGATGGGAATCCTACTTCCAGTGAAGCTAGGTAAACACATGAGTAGAAGGGTGCCATCAGAAAAGCCTAGTCAGTCCATTATATCCTACATTGCATCTGTATTTTGCTTTATTGGATGTATAACAAGCTCATAAATTTAACTCCAATATATTCAATACCAATAAACCTATTGAGAGAAAATCCCAGTTACGTTAGTCCTCATATCTCAGCTTTGGGATGAGATAGGCTGAAAATAATCACACTCCTGTGTAAGTCAGGACCTGCTCAATCAACATCGTGAGTTTGGAAGGAATCTGAGATGGTCAAAAATGTAGTCTAAAAAAACACAAAGGGGTACCCCTTAGTGTTTTTTTGGGTGAAAATTGTGACCTCCTCAGATCTTCTTCAAACCCACACAGTGTGTCAGGGTGGTCCGGACGAAGACAGTGGTGTGGTAATATTTGCTCTACCACATCCCAAAGCTGAGATGTACGGACATGTTGTGCTGCATAAGATGTATAACTGTAAATTTCATGATGGGATTCCTACTTCCAGTGAAGCTAGGTAAACACATGAGTAGAAGGGTGCCATCAGAAAAGCCTAGTCAGTCCATTATATCCTACATTGCATCTGTATTTTGCTTTATTGGATGTATAACAAGCTCATAAATTTAACTCCAATATATTCAATACCAATAAACCTATTGAGAGAAAATCCCAGTTACGTTAGTCCTCATATCTCAGTTTTGGAATGAGATAGGCTGAAAATAATCACACTCCTGTGTAAGTCAGGACCTGTTCAATCAACATCATGAGTTTGGAAGGAATCTGAGATGGTCAAAAATGTAGTCTAAAAAAACACAAAGGGGTACCCCTTAGTGTTTTTTTGGGTGAAAAATGTGACCTCCTCAGATCTTCTTCAAACCCACACAGTGTGTCAGGGAGGTCCCGACGAAGACAGTGGTGTGGTAATTTTTGCTCTACCACATCCCAAAGCTGAGATGTACGGACATGTTGTGCTGCATAAGATGTATAACTGTAAATTTCATGATGGGATTTCTACTTCCAGTGAAGCTAGGTAAACACATGAGTAGAAGGGTGCCATCAGAAAAGCCTAGTCAGTCCATTATATCCTACATTGCATCTGTATTTTGCTTTATTGGATGTATAACAAGCTCATAAATTTAACTCCAATATATTCAATACCAATAAACCTATTGAGAGAAAATCCCAGTAACGTTAGTCTTCATATCTCAGCTTTGGGTTGAGATAGGCTGAAAATAATCACACTCCTGTGTAAGTCAGGACCTGCTCAATCAACATCGTGAGTTTGGAAGGAATCTGAGATGGTCAAAAATGTAGTCTAAAAAAACACAAAGGGGTACCCCTTAGTGTTTTTTTGGGTGAAAAATGTGACCTCCTCAGATCTTTTTCAAACCCACACAGTGTGTCAGGGAGGTCCCGACGAAGACAGTGGTGTGGTAATATTTGCTCTACCACATCCCAAAGCTGAGATGTACGGACATGTTGTGCTGCATAAGATGTATAACTGTAAATTTCATGATGGGATTTCTACTTCCAGTGAAGCTAGGTAAACACATGAGTAGAAGGGTGCCATCAGAAAAGCCTAGTCAGTCCATTATATCCTACATTGCATCTGTATTTTGCTTTATTGGATGTATAACAAGCTCATAAATTTAACTCCAATATATTCAATACCAATAAACCTATTGAGAGAAAATCCCAGTTACGTTAGTCCTCATATCTCAGCTTTGGGATGAGATAGGCTGAAAATAATCACACTCCTGTGTAAGTCAGGACCTGCTCAATCAACATCATGAGTTTGGAAGGAATCTGAGATGGTCAAAAATGTAGTCTAAAAAAACACAAAGGGGTACCCCTTAGTGTTTTTTTGGGTGAAAAATGTGACCTCCTCAGATCTTCTTCAAACCCACACAGTGTGTCAGGGTGGTCCCGACGAAGACAGTGGTGTGGTAATTTTTGCTCTACCACATCCCAAAGCTGAGATGTACGGACATGTTGTGCTGCATAAGATGTATAACTGTAAATTTCATGATGGGATTTCTGCTTCCAGTGAAGCTAGGTAAACACATGAGTAGAAGGGTGCCATCAGAAAAGCCTAGTCAGTCCATTATATCCTACATTGCATCTGTATTTTGCTTTATTGGATGTATAACAAGCTCATAAATTTAACTCCAATATATTCAATACCAATAAACCTATTGAGAGAAAATCCCAGTTACGTTAGTCCTCATATCTCAGCTTTGGGATGAGATAGGCTGACAATAATCACACTCCTGTGTAAGTCAGGACCTGCTCAATCAACATCATGAGTTTGGAAGGAATCTGAGATGGTCAAAAATGTAGTCTAAAAAAACACAAAGGGGTACCCCTTAGTGTTTTTTTGGGTGAAAAATGTGACCTCCTCAGATCTTTTTCAAACCCACACAGTGTGTCAGGGAGGTCCCAACGAAGACAGTGGTGTGGTAATTTTTGCTCTACCACATCCCAAAGCTGAGATGTACGGACATGTTGTGCTGCATAAGATGTATAACTGTAAATTTCATGATGGGATTTCTACTTTCAGTGAAGCTAGGTAAACACATGAGTAGAAGTGTGCCATCAGAAAAGCCTAGTCAGTCCATTATATCCTACATTGCATCTGTATTTTGCTTTATTGGATGTATAACAAGCTCATAAATTTAACTCCAATATATTCAATACCAATAAACCTATTGAGAGAAAATCCCAGTTACGTTAGTCCTCATATCTCAGCTTTGGGATGAGATAGGCTGAAAATAATCACACTCCTGTGTAAGTCAGGACCTGCTCAATCAACATCGTGAGTTTGGAAGGAATCTGAGATGGTCAAAAATGTAGTCTAAAAAAACACAAAGGGGTACCCCTTAGTGTTTTTTTGGGTGAAAAATGTGACCTCCTCAGATCTTCTTCAAACCCACACAGTGTGTCAGGGTGGTCCCGACGAAGACAGTGGTGTGGTAATATTTGCTCTACCACATCCTAAAGCTGAGATGTACGGACATGTTGTGCTGCATAAGATGTATAACTGTAAATTTCATGATGGGATTTCTACTTCCAGTGAAGCTAGGTAAACACATGAGTAGAAGGGTGCCATCAGAAAAGCCTAGTCAGTCCATTATATCCTACATTGCATCTGTATTTTGCTTTATTGGATGTATAACAAGCTCATAAATTTAACTCCAATATATTCAATACCAATAAACCTATTGAGAGAAAATCCCAGTTACGTTAGTCTTCATATCTCAGCTTTGGGATGAGATAGGCTGAAAATAATCACACCCCTGTGTAAGTCAGGACCTGCTCAATCAACATCATGAGTTTGGAAGAAATCTGAGATGGTCAAAAATGTAGTCTAAAAAAACACAAAGGGGTACCCCTTAGTGTTTTTTTGGGTGAAAAATGTGACCTCCTAAGATCTTCTTCAAACCCACACAGTGTGTCAGGGAGGTCCCGACGAAGACAGTGGTGTGGTACTTTTTGCTCTACCACATCCCAAAGCTGAGATGTACGGAAATGTTGTGCTGCATAAGATGTATAACTGTAAATTTCATGATGGGATTCCTACTTCCAGTGAAGCTAGGTAAACACATGAGTAGAAGGGTGCCTTCAGAAAAGCCTAGTCAGTCCATTATATCCTACATTGCATCTGTATTTTGCTTTATTGGATGTATAACAAGCTCATAAATTTAACTCCAATATATTCAATACCAATAAACCTATTGAGAGAAAATCCCAGTTACGTTAGTCCTCATATCTCAGCTTTGGGATGAGATAGGCTGAAAATAATCACACTCCTGTGTAAGTCAGGACCTGCTCAATCAACATCGTGAGTTTGGAAGGAATCTGAGATGGTCAAAAATGTAGTCTAAAAAAACACAAAGGGGTACCCCTTAGTGTTTTTTTGGGTGAAAATTGTGACCTCCTCAGATCTTCTTCAAACCCACACAGTGTGTCAGGGTGGTCCGGACGAAGACAGTGGTGTGGTAATATTTGCTCTACCACATCCCAAAGCTGAGATGTACGGACATGTTGTGCTGCATAAGATGTATAACTGTAAATTTCATGATGGGATTCCTACTTCCAGTGAAGCTAGGTAAACACATGAGTAGAAGGGTGCCATCAGAAAAGCCTAGTCAGTCCATTATATCCTACATTGCATCTGTATTTTGCTTTATTGGATGTATAACAAGCTCATAAATTTAACTCCAATATATTCAATACCAATAAACCTATTGAGAGAAAATCCCAGTTACGTTAGTCCTCATATCTCAGTTTTGGAATGAGATAGGCTGAAAATAATCACACTCCTGTGTAAGTCAGGACCTGCCCAATCAACATCATGAGTTTGGAAGAAATCTGAGATGGTCAAAAATGTAGTCTAAAAAAACACAAAGGGGTACCCCTTAGTGTTTTTTTGGGTGAAAAATGTGACCTCCTCAGATCTTCTTCAAACCCACACAGTGTGTCAGGGAGGTCCCGACGAAGACAGTGGTGTGGTACTTTTTGCTCTACCACATCCCAAAGCTGAGATGTACGGACATGTTGTGCTGCATAAGATGTATAACTGTAAATTTCATGATGGGATTCCTACTTCCAGTGAAGCTAGGTAAACACATGAGTAGAAGGGTGCCATCAAAAAAGCCTAGTCAGTCCATTATGTCCTACATTGCATCTGTATTTTGCTTTATTGGATGTATAACAAGCTCATAAATTTAACTCCAATATATTCAACACCAATAAACCTATTGAGAGTAAATCCCAGTTACGTTAGTCCTCATATCTCAGCTTTGGGATGAGATAGGCTGAAAATAATCACACTCCTGTGTAAGTCAGGACCTGCTCAATCAACATCGTGAGTTTGGAAGGAATCTGAGATGGTCAAAAATGTAGTCTAAAAAAACACAAAGGGGTACCCCTTAGTGTTTTTTTGGGTGAAAAATGTGACCTCCTCAGATCTTCTTCAAACCCACACAGTGTGTCAGGGTGGTCCCGACGAAGACAGTGGTGTGGTAATATTTGCTCTACCACATCCTAAAGCTGAGATGTACGGACATGTTGTGCTGCATAAGATGTATAACTGTAAATTTCATGATGGGATTTCTACTTCCAGTGAAGCTAGGTAAACACATGAGTAGAAGGGTGCCATCAGAAAAGCCTAGTCAGTCCATTATATCCTACATTGCATCTGTATTTTGCTTTATTGGATGTATAACAAGCTCATAAATTTAACTCCAATATATTCAATACCAATAAACCTATTGAGAGACAATCCCAGTTACGTTAGTCTTCATATCTCAGCTTTGGGATGAGATAGGCTGAAAATAATCACACCCCTGTGTAAGTCAGGACCTGCTCAATCAACATCATGAGTTTGGAAGAAATCTGAGATGGTCAAAAATGTAGTCTAAAAAAACACAAAGGGGTACCCCTTAGTGTTTTTTTGGGTGAAAAATGTGACCTCCTAAGATCTTCTTCAAACCCACACAGTGTGTCAGGGAGGTCCCGACGAAGACAGTGGTGTGGTACTTTTTGCTCTACCACATCCCAAAGCTGAGATGTACGGAAATGTTGTGCTGCATAAGATGTATAACTGTAAATTTCATGATGGGATTCCTACTTCCAGTGAAGCTAGGTAAACACATGAGTAGAAGGGTGCCATCAGAAAAGCCTAGTCAGTCCATTATATCCTACATTGCATCTGTATTTTGCTTTATTGGATGTATAACAAGCTCATAAATTTAACTCCAATATATTCAATACCAATAAACCTATTGAGAGAAAATCCCAGTTACGTTAGTCCTCATATCTCAGCTTTGGGATGAGATAGGCTGAAAATAATCACACTCCTGTGTAAGTCAGGACCTGCTCAATCAACATCGTGAGTTTGGAAGGAATCTGAGATGGTCAAAAATGTAGTCTAAAAAAACACAAAGGGGTACCCCTTAGTGTTTTTTTGGGTGAAAATTGTGACCTCCTCAGATCTTCTTCAAACCCACACAGTGTGTCAGGGTGGTCCGGACGAAGACAGTGGTGTGGTAATATTTGCTCTACCACATCCCAAAGCTGAGATGTACGGACATGTTGTGCTGCATAAGATGTATAACTGTAAATTTCATGATGGGATTCCTACTTCCAGTGAAGCTAGGTAAACACATGAGTAGAAGGGTGCCATCAGAAAAGCCTAGTCAGTCCATTATATCCTACATTGCATCTGTATTTTGCTTTATTGGATGTATAACAAGCTCATAAATTTAACTCCAATATATTCAATACCAATAAACCTATTGAGAGAAAATCCCAGTTACGTTAGTCCTCATATCTCAGTTTTGGAATGAGATAGGCTGAAAATAATCACACTCCTGTGTAAGTCAGGACCTGCCCAATCAACATCATGAGTTTGGAAGAAATCTGAGATGGTCAAAAATGTAGTCTAAAAAAACACAAAGGGGTACCCCTTAGTGTTTTTTTGGGTGAAAAATGTGACCTCCTCAGATCTTCTTCAAACCCAGACAGTGTGTCAGGGAGGTCCCAACGAAGACAGTGGTGTGGTACTTTTTGCTCTACCACATCCCAAAGCTGAGATGTACGGACATGTTGTGCTGCATAAGATGTATAACTGTAAATTTCATGATGGGATTCCTACTTCCAGTGAAGCTAGGTAAACACATGAGTAGAAGGGTGCCATCAGAAAAGCCTAGTCAGTCCATTATATCCTACATTGCATCTGTATTTTGCTTTATTGGATGTATAACAAGATCACAAATTTAACTCCAATATATTCAATACAAATAAACCTATTGAGAGAAAATCCCAGTTACGTTAGTCCTCATATCTCAGCTTTGGGATGAGATAGGCTGAAAATAATCACACTCCTGTGTAAGTCAGGACCTGCTCAATCAACATCGTGAGTTTGGAAGGAATCTGAGATGGTCAAAAATGTAGTCTAAAAAAACACAAAGGGGTACCCCTTAGTGTTTTTTTGGGTGAAAAATGTGACCTCCTCAGATCTTCTTCAAACCCACACAGTGTGTCAGGGTGGTCCCGACGAAGACAGTGGTGTGGTAATATTTGCTCTACCACATCCCAAAGCTGAGATGTACGGACATGTTGTGCTGCATAAGATGTATAACTGTAAATTTCATGATGGGATTCCTACTTCCAGTGAAGCTAGGTAAACACATGAGTAGAAGGGTGCCATCAGAAAAGCCTAGTCAGTCCATTATATCCTACATTGCATCTGTATTTTGCTTTATTGGATGTATAACAAGATCATAAATTTAACTCCAATATATTCAATACAAATAAACCTATTGAGAGAAAATCCCAGTTACGTTAGTCCTCATATCTCAGTTTTGGGATGAGATAGGCTGAAAATAATCACACTCCTGTGTAAGTCAGGACCTGCCCAATCAACATCATGAGTTTGGAAGAAATCTGAGATGGTCAAAAATGTAGTCTAAAAAAACACAAAGGGGTACCCCTTAGTGTTTTTTTGGGTGAAAAATGTGACCTCCTCAGATCTTTTTCAAACCCACACAGTGTGTCAGGGAGGTCCCGACGAAGACAGTGGTGTGGTAATATTTGCTCTACCACATCCCAAAGCTGAGATGTACGGACATGTTGTGCTGCATAAGATGTATAACTGTAAATTTCATGATGGGATTCCTACTTCCAGTGAAGCTAGGTAAACACATGAGTAGAAGGGTGCCATCAGAAAAGCCTAGTCAGTCCATTATATCCTACATTGCATCTGTATTTTGCTTTATTGGATGTATAACAAGCTCATGAATTTAACTCCAATATATTCAATACCAATAAACCTATTGAGAGAAAATCCCAGTTACGTTAGTCTTCATATCTCAGCTTTGGGATGAGATAGGCTGAAAATAATCACACCCCTGTGTAAGTCAGGACCTGCTCAATCAACATCATGAGTTTGGAAGAAATCTGAGATGGTCAAAAATGTAGTCTAAAAAAACACAAAGGGGTACCCCTTAGTGTTTTTTTGGGTGAAAAATGTGACCTCCTCGAATCTTCTTCAAACCCACACAGTGTGTCAGGGAGGTCCCGACGAAGACAGTGGTGTGGTACTTTTTGCTCTACCACATCCCAAAGCTGAGATGTACGGACATGTTGTGCTGCATAAGATGTATAACTGTAAATTTCATGATGGGATTCCTACTTCCAGTGAAGCTAGGTAAACACATGAGTAGAAGGGTGCCATCAGAAAAGCCTAGTCAGTCCATTATATCCTACATTGCATCTGTATTTTGCTTTATTGGATGTATAACAAGCTCATAAATTTAACTCCAATATATTCAATACCAATAAACCTATTGAGAGAAAATCCCAGTTACGTTAGTCCTCATATCTCAGCTTTGGGATTAGATAGGCTGAAAATAATCACACTCCTGTGTAAGTCAGGACCTGCTCAATCAACATCGTGAGTTTGGAAGGAATCTGAGATGGTCAAAAATGTAGTCTAAAAAAACACACAGGGGTACCCCTTAGTGTTTTTTTGGGTGAAAAATGTGACCTCCTCAGATCTTCTTCAAACCCACACAGTGTGTCAGGGTGGTCCGGACGAAGACAGTGGTGTGGTAATATTTGCTCTACCACATCCCAAAGCTGAGATGTACGGACATGTTGTGCTGCATAAGATGTATAACTGTAAATTTCATGATGGGATTCCTACTTCCAGTGAAGCTAGGTAAACACATGAGTAGAAGGGTGCCATCAGAAAAGCCTAGTCAGTCCATTATATCCTACATTGCATCTGTATTTTGCTTTATTGGATGTATAACAAGCTCATGAATTTAACTCCAATATATTCAATACCAATAAACCTATTGAGAGAAAATCCCAGTTACGTTAGTCTTCATATCTCAGCTTTGGGATGAGATAGGCTGAAAATAATCACACCCCTGTGTAAGTCAGGACCTGCTCAATCAACATCATGAGTTTGGAAGAAATCTGAGATGGTCAAAAATGTAGTCTAAAAAAACACAAAGGGGTACCCCTTAGTGTTTTTTTGGGTGAAAAATGTGACCTCCTCGAATCTTCTTCAAACCCACACAGTGTGTCAGGGAGGTCCCGACGAAGACAGTGGTGTGGTACTTTTTGCTCTACCACATCCCAAAGCTGAGATGTACGGACATGTTGTGCTGCATAAGATGTATAACTGTAAATTTCATGATGGGATTCCTACTTCCAGTGAAGCTAGGTAAACACATGAGTAGAAGGGTGCCATCAGAAAAGCCTAGTCAGTCCATTATATCCTACATTGCATCTGTATTTTGCTTTATTGGATGTATAACAAGCTCATAAATTTAACTCCAATATATTCAATACCAATAAACCTATTGAGAGAAAATCCCAGTTACGTTAGTCCTCATATCTCAGCTTTGGGATTAGATAGGCTGAAAATAATCACACTCCTGTGTAAGTCAGGACCTGCTCAATCAACATCGTGAGTTTGGAAGGAATCTGAGATGGTCAAAAATGTAGTCTAAAAAAACACACAGGGGTACCCCTTAGTGTTTTTTTGGGTGAAAAATGTGACCTCCTCAGATCTTCTTCAAACCCACACAGTGTGTCAGGGTGGTCCGGACGAAGACAGTGGTGTGGTAATATTTGCTCTACCACATCCCAAAGCTGAGATGTACGGACATGTTGTGCTGCATAAGATGTATAACTGTAAATTTCATGATGGGATTCCTACTTCCAGTGAAGCTAGGTAAACACATGAGTAGAAGGATGCCATCAGAAAAGCCTAGTCAGTCCATTATATCCTACATTGCATCTGTATTTTGCTTTATTGGATGTATAACAAGCTCATAAATTTAACTCCAATATATTCAATACCAATAAACCTATTGAGAGAAAATCCCAGTTACGTTAGTCCTCATATCTCAGTTTTGGGATGAGATAGGCTGAAAATAATCACACTCCTGTGTAAGTCAGGACCTGCCCAATCAACATCATGAGTTTGGAAGAAATCTGAGATGGTCAAAAATGTAGTCTAAAAAAACACAAAGGGGTACCCCTTAGTGTTTTTTTGGGTGAAAAATGTGACCTCCTCAGATCTTCTTCAAACCCACACAGTGTGTCAGGGAGGTCCCGACGAAGACAGTGGTGTGGTACTTTTTGCTCTACCACATCCCAAAGCTGAGATGTACGGACATGTTGTGCTGCATAAGATGTATAACTGTAAATTTCATGATGGGATTCCTACTTCCAGTTAAGCTAGGTAAACACATGAGTAGAAGGGTGCCATCAGAAAAGTCTAGTCAGTCCATTATATCCTACATTGCATCTGTATTTTGCTTTATTGGATGTATAACAAGCTCATAAATTTAACTCCAATATATTCAATACCAATAAACGTATTGAGAGAAAATCCCAGTTACGTTAGTCTTCATATCTCAGCTTTGGGATGAGATAGGCTGAAAATAATCACACTCCTGTGTAAGTCAGGACCTGCCCAATCAACATCATGAGTTTGGAAGAAATCTGAGATGGTCAAAAATGTAGTCTAAAAAAACACAAAGGGGTACCCCTTAGTGTTTTTTTGGGTGAAAAATGTGACCTCCTCAGATCTTCTTCAAACCCACACAGTGTGTCAGGGAGGTCCCGACGAAGACAGTGGTGTGGTACTTTTTGCTCTACCACATCCCAAAGCTGAGATGTACGGACATGTTGTGCTGCATAAGATGTATAACTGTAAATTTCATGATGGGATTCCTACTTCCAGTGAAGCTAGGTAAACACATGAGTAGAAGGGTGCCATCAGAAAAGTCTAGTCAGTCCATTATATCCTACATTGCATCTGTATTTTGCTTTATTGGATGTATAACAAGCTCATAAATTTAACTCCAATATATTCAATACCAATAAACGTATTGAGAGAAAATCCCAGTTACGTTAGTCTTCATATCTCAGCTTTGGGATGAGATAGGCTGAAAATAATCACACCCCTGTGTAAGTCAGGACCTGCTCAATCAACATCATGAGTTTGGAAGAAATCTGAGATGGTCAAAAATGTAGTCTAAAAAAACACAAAGGGGTACCCCTTAGTGTTTTTTTGTGTGAAAAATGTGACCTCCTCAGATCTTTTTCAAACCCACACAGTGTGTCAGGGAGGTCCCGACGAAGACAGTGGTGTGGTAATATTTGCTCTACCACATCCCAAAGCTGAGATGTACGGACATGTTGTGCTGCATAAGATGTATAACTGTAAATTTCATGATGGGATTCCTACTTCCAGTGAAGCTAGGTAAACACATGAGTAGAAGGGTGCCATCAGAAAAGCCTAGTCAGTCCATTATATCCTACATTGCATCTGTATTTTGCTTTATTGGATGTATAACAAGCTCATAAATTTAACTCCAATATATTCAATACCAATAAACCTATTGAGAGAAAATCCCAGTTACGTTAGTCTTCATATCTCAGCTTTGGGATGAGATAGGCTGAAAATAATCACACCCCTGTGTAAGTCAGGAATTGCTCAATCAACATCATGAGTTTGGAAGAAATCTGAGATGGTCAAAAATGTAGTCTAAAAAAACACAAAGGGGTACCCCTTAGTGTTTTTTTGGGTGAAAAATGTGACCTCCTCGAATCTTCTTCAAACCCACACAGTGTGTCAGGGAGGTCCCGACGAAGACAGTGGTGTAGTACTTTTTGCTCTACCACATCCCAAAGCTGAGATGTACGGACATGTTGTGCTGCATAAGATGTATAACTGTAAATTTCATGATGGGATTCCTACTTCCAGTGAAGCTAGGTAAACACATGAGTAGAAGGGTGCCATCAGAAAAGCCTAGTCAGTCCATTATATCCTACATTGCATCTGTATTTTGCTTTATTGGATGTATAACAAGCTCATAAATTTAACTCCAATATATTCAATACCAATAAACGTATTGAGAGAAAATCCCAGTTACGTTAGTCTTCATATCTCAGCTTTGGGATGAGATAGGCTGAAAATAATCACACCCCTGTGTAAGTCAGGACCTGCTCAATCAACATCGTGAGTTTGGAAGAAATCTGAGATGGTCAAAAATGTAGTCTAAAAAAACACAAAGGGGTACCCCTTAGTGTTTTTTTGGGTGGAAAATGTGACCTCCTCAGATCTTCTTCAAACCCACACAGTGTGTCAGGGAGGTCCCGACGAAGACAGTGGTGTGGTACTTTTTGCTCTACCACATCCCAAAGCTGAGATGTACGGACATATTGTGCTGCATAAGATGTATAACTGTAAATTTCATGATGGGATTCCTACTTCCAGTGAAGCTAGGTAAACACATGAGTAGAAGGGTGCCATCAGAAAAGCCTAGTCAGTCCATTATATCCTACATTGCATCTGTATTTTGCTTTATTGGATGTATAACAAGATCATAAATTTAACTCCAATATATTCAATACAAATAAACCTATTGAGAGAAAATCCCAGTTACGTTAGTCCTCATATCTCAGCTTTGGGATGAGATAGGCTGAAAATAATCACACTCCTGTGTAAGTCAGGACCTGCTCAATCAACATCGTGAGTTTGGAAGGAATCTGAGATGGTCAAAAATGTAGTCTAAAAAAACACAAAGGGGTACCCCTTAGTGTTTTTTTGGGTGAAAAATGTGACCTCCTCAGATCTTCTTCAAACCCACACAGTGTGTCAGGGTGGTCCCGACGAAGACAGTGGTGTGGTAATATTTGCTCTACCACATCCCAAAGCTGAGATGTACGGACATGTTGTGCTGCATAAGATGTATAACTGTAAATTTCATGATGGGATTCCTACTTCCAGTGAAGCTAGGTAAACACATGAGTAGAAGGGTGCCATCAGAAAAGCCTAGTCAGTCCAATATATCCTACATTGCATCTGTATTTTGCTTTATTGGATGTATAACAAGATCATAAATTTAACTCCAATATATTCAATACAAATAAACCTATTGAGAGAAAATCCCAGTTACGTTAGTCCTCATATCTCAGCTTTGGGATGAGATAGGCTGAAAATAATCACACTCCTGTGTAAGTCAGGACCTGCTCAATCAACATCGTGAGTTTGGAAGGAATCTGAGATGGTCAAAAATGTAGTCTAAAAAAACACAAAGGGGTACCCCTTAGTGTTTTTTTGGGTGAAAAATGTGACCTCCTCAGATCTTCTTCAAACCCACACAGTGTGTCAGGGAGGTCCCGACGAAGACAGTGGTGTGGTACTTTTTGCTCTACCACATCCCAAAGCTGAGATGTACGGACATGTTGTGCTGCATAAGATGTATAACTGTAAATTTCATGATGGGATTCCTACTTCCAGTGAAGCTAGGTAAACACATGAGTAGAAGGGTGCCATCAGAAAAGTCTAGTCAGTCCATTATATCCTACATTGCATCTGTATTTTGCTTTATTGGATGTATAACAAGCTCATAAATTTAACTCCAATATATTCAATACCAATAAACGTATTGAGAGAAAATCCCAGTTACGTTAGTCTTCATATCTCAGCTTTGGGATGAGATAGGCTGAAAATAATCACACCCCTGTGTAAGTCAGGACCTGCTCAATCAACATCATGAGTTTGGAAGAAATCTGAGATGGTCAAAAATGTAGTCTAAAAAAACACAAAGGGGTACCCCTTAGTGTTTTTTTGTGTGAAAAATGTGACCTCCTCAGATCTTTTTCAAACCCACACAGTGTGTCAGGGAGGTCCCGACGAAGACAGTGGTGTGGTAATATTTGCTCTACCACATCCCAAAGCTGAGATGTACGGACATGTTGTGCTGCATAAGATGTATAACTGTAAATTTCATGATGGGATTCCTACTTCCAGTGAAGCTAGGTAAACACATGAGTAGAAGGGTGCCATCAGAAAAGCCTAGTCAGTCCATTATATCCTACATTGCATCTGTATTTTGCTTTATTGGATGTATAACAAGCTCATAAATTTAACTCCAATATATTCAATACCAATAAACCTATTGAGAGAAAATCCCAGTTACGTTAGTCTTCATATCTCAGCTTTGGGATGAGATAGGCTGAAAATAATCACACCCCTGTGTAAGTCAGGAATTGCTCAATCAACATCATGAGTTTGGAAGAAATCTGAGATGGTCAAAAATGTAGTCTAAAAAAACACAAAGGGGTACCCCTTAGTGTTTTTTTGGGTGAAAAATGTGACCTCCTCGAATCTTCTTCAAACCCACACAGTGTGTCAGGGAGGTCCCGACGAAGACAGTGGTGTGGTACTTTTTGCTCTACCACATCCCAAAGCTGAGATGTACGGACATGTTGTGCTGCATAAGATGTATAACTGTAAATTTCATGATGGGATTCCTACTTCCAGTGAAGCTAGGTAAACACATGAGTAGAAGGGTGCCATCAGAAAAGCCTAGTCAGTCCATTATATCCTACATTGCATCTGTATTTTGCTTTATTGGATGTATAACAAGCTCATAAATTTAACTCCAATATATTCAATACCAATAAACGTATTGAGAGAAAATCCCAGTTACGTTAGTCTTCATATCTCAGCTTTGGGATGAGATAGGCTGAAAATAATCACACCCCTGTGTAAGTCAGGACCTGCTCAATCAACATCGTGAGTTTGGAAGAAATCTGAGATGGTCAAAAATGTAGTCTAAAAAAACACAAAGGGGTACCCCTTAGTGTTTTTTTGGGTGAAAAATGTGACCTCCTCTGATCTTTTTCAAACCCACACAGTGTGTCAGGGAGGTCCCGACGAAGACAGTGGTGTGGTACTTTTTGCTCTACCACATCCCAAAGCTGAGATGTACGGACATGTTGTGCTGCATAAGATGTATAACTGTAAATTTCATGATGGGATTCCTACTTCCAGTGAAGCTAGGTAAACACATGAGTAGAAGGGTGCCATCAGAAAAGCCTAGTCAGTCCATTATATCCTACATTGCATCTGTATTTTGCTTTATTGGATGTATAACAAGCTCATAAATTTAACTCCAATATATTCAATACCAATAAACCTATTGAGAGAAAATCCCAGTTACGTTAGTCCTCATATCTCAGCTTTGGGATTAGATAGGCTGAAAATAATCACACTCCTGTGTAAGTCAGGACCTGCTCAATCAACATCGTGAGTTTGGAAGGAATCTGAGATGGTCAAAAATGTAGTCTAAAAAAACACACAGGGGTACCCCTTAGTGTTTTTTTGGGTGAAAAATGTGACCTCCTCAGATCTTCTTCAAACCCACACAGTGTGTCAGGGTGGTCCGGACGAAGACAGTGGTGTGGTAATATTTGCTCTACCACATCCCAAAGCTGAGATGTACGGACATGTTGTGCTGCATAAGATGTATAACTGTAAATTTCATGATGGGATTCCTACTTCCAGTGAAGCTAGGTAAACACATGAGTAGAAGGGTGCCATCAGAAAAGCCTAGTCAGTCCATTATATCCTACATTGCATCTGTATTTTGCTTTATTGGATGTATAACAAGCTCATAAATTTAACTCCAATATATTCAATACCAATAAACCTATTGAGAGAAAATCCCAGTTACGTTAGTCCTCATATCTCAGTTTTGGGATGAGATAGGCTGAAAATAATCACACTCCTGTGTAAGTCAGGACCTGCCCAATCAACATCATGAGTTTGGAAGAAATCTGAGATGGTCAAAAATGTAGTCTAAAAAAACACAAAGGGGTACCCCTTAGTGTTTTTTTGGGTGAAAAATGTGACCTCCTCAGATCTTCTTCAAACCCACACAGTGTGTCAGGGAGGTCCCGACGAAGACAGTGGTGTGGTACTTTTTGCTCTACCACATCCCAAAGCTGAGATGTACGGACATGTTGTGCTGCATAAGATGTATAACTGTAAATTTCATGATGGGATTCCTACTTCCAGTTAAGCTAGGTAAACACATGAGTAGAAGGGTGCCATCAGAAAAGTCTAGTCAGTCCATTATATCCTACATTGCATCTGTATTTTGCTTTATTGGATGTATAACAAGCTCATAAATTTAACTCCAATATATTCAATACCAATAAACGTATTGAGAGAAAATCCCAGTTACGTTAGTCTTCATATCTCAGCTTTGGGATGAGATAGGCTGAAAATAATCACACCCCTGTGTAAGTCAGGACCTGCTCAATCAACATCGTGAGTTTGGAAGAAATCTGAGATGGTCAAAAATGTAGTCTAAAAAAACACAAAGGGGTACCCCTTAGTGTTTTTTTGGGTGAAAAATGTGACCTCCTCAGATCTTCTTCAAACCCACACAGTGTGTCAGGGAGGTCCCGACGAAGACAGTGGTGTGGTACTTTTTGCTCTACCACATCCCAAAGCTGAGATGTACGGACATATTGTGCTGCATAAGATGTATAACTGTAAATTTCATGATGGGATTCCTACTTCCAGTGAAGCTAGGTAAACACATGAGTAGAAGGGTGCCATCAGAAAAGCCTAGTCAGTCCATTATATCCTACATTGCATCTGTATTTTGCTTTATTGGATGTATAACAAGATCATAAATTTAACTCCAATATATTCAATACAAATAAACCTATTGAGAGAAAATCCCAGTTACGTTAGTCCTCATATCTCAGCTTTGGGATGAGATAGGCTGAAAATAATCACACTCCTGTGTAAGTCAGGACCTGCTCAATCAACATCGTGAGTTTGGAAGGAATCTGAGATGGTCAAAAATGTAGTCTAAAAAAACACAAAGGGGTACCCCTTAGTGTTTTTTTGGGTGAAAAATGTGACCTCCTCAGATCTTCTTCAAACCCACACAGTGTGTCAGGGAGGTCCCGACGAAGACAGTGGTGTGGTACTTTTTGCTCTACCACATCCCAAAGCTGAGATGTACGGACATATTGTGCTGCATAAGATGTATAACTGTAAATTTCATGATGGGATTCCTACTTCCAGTGAAGCTAGGTAAACACATGAGTAGAAGGGTGCCATCAGAAAAGCCTAGTCAGTCCATTATATCCTACATTGCATCTGTATTTTGCTTTATTGGATGTATAACAAGATCATAAATTTAACTCCAATATATTCAATACAAATAAACCTATTGAGAGAAAATCCCAGTTACGTTAGTCCTCATATCTCAGCTTTGGGATGAGATAGGCTGAAAATAATCACACTCCTGTGTAAGTCAGGACCTGCTCAATCAACATCGTGAGTTTGGAAGGAATCTGAGATGGTCAAAAATGTAGTCTAAAAAAACACAAAGGGGTACCCCTTAGTGTTTTTTTGGGTGAAAAATGTGACCTCCTCAGATCTTCTTCAAACCCACACAGTGTGTCAGGGTGGTCCCGACGAAGACAGTGGTGTGGTAATATTTGCTTTACCACATTCCAAAGCTGAGATGTACGGACATGTTGTGCTGCATAAGATGTATAACTGTAAATTTCATGATGGGATTCCTACTTCCAGTGAAGCTAGGTAAACACATGAGTAGAAGGGTGCGATCAGAAAAGCCTAGTCAGTCCATTATATCCTACATTGCATCTGTATTTTGCTTTATTGGATGTATAACAAGCTCATAAATTTAACTCCAATATATTCAATACCAATAAACCTATTGAACGAAAATCCCAGTTACGTTAGTCTTCATATCTCAGCTTTGGGATGAGATAGGCTGAAAATAATCACACCCCTGTGTAAGTCAGGACCTGCTCAATCAACATCATGAGTTTGGAAGAAATCTGAGATGGTCAAAAATGTAGTCTAAAAAAACACAAAGGGGTACCCCTTAGTGTTTTTTTGGGTGAAAAATGTGACCTCCTCTGATCTTTTTCAAACCCACACAGTGTGTCAGGGAGGTCCTGACGAAGACAGTGGTGTGGTAATTTTTGCTCTACCACATCCCAAAGCTGAGATGTACGGACATGTTGTGCTGCATAAAATGTATAACTGTAAATTTCATGATGGGATTCCTACTTCCAGTGAAGCTAGGTAAACACAAGAGTAGAAGGGTGCGATCGGAAAAACCTAGTCAGTCCAATATATCCTACATTGCATCTGTATTTTGCTTTATTGGACGTATAAAAAGCTCATAAATTTAATTCCAATATATTCAACACCAATAAACCTATTTAGAGAAAATCCCAGTTAAGTGTGTTCTCATATTTCAGCTTTGGGATGAGATAGGCTGAACATAATCACACCTTTGTGTAAGTCAGGACCTGCCTAATCAACACTGTGAGTTTGGAAGAAATCTGAGACGGTCAAAAATTGAGTCTAAAAAAACACAAAGGGGTACCCCTTAGTGTTTTTTTGGGTGAAATATGTGACCTCCTCAGATCTTCTTCAAACCCACACCGTGTGTCAGAGAGGTCCTGACAAAGACAGTGGTGTGGTAATTGTTGCCCTATCACATCCCAAAGCTGAGATATAGGGACATGTTGTGCTGCATAAAATGTATAACTGTAAATTTCATGATGGGATTCCTACTTCCAGTGAAGCTAGGTAAACACATGAGTAGAAGGGTGCGATCAGAAAAGCCTAGTCAGTCCAATATATCCTACATTGCATCTGTATTTTGCTTTATTGGACATATAAAAAGCTCATAAATTTAATTCCAATATATTCAACACCAATAGACCTATTGAGAGAAAATCCCAGTTAAGTTTGTCTTCATATCTCAGCTTTGGGATGAGATAGGCTGAAAATAATCACACCTTTGTGTAAGTCAGGACCTGCCTAATCAACACTGTGAGTTTGGAAGAAATCTGAGACGGTCAAAAATTGAGTCTAAAAAAACACAAAGGGGTACCCCTTAGTGTTTTTTTGGGTGAAATATGTGACCTCCTCAGATCTTCTTCAAACCCACACCGTGTGTCAGAGAGGTCCTGACAAAGACAGTGGTGTGGTAATTGTTGCCCTACCACATCCCAAAGCTTAGATATAGGGACATGTTGTGCTGCATAAAATGTATAACTGTAAATTTCATGATGGGATTCCTACTTCCAGTGAAGCTAGGTAAACACATGAGTAGAAGGGTGCGATCAGAAAAGCCTAGTCAGTCCAATATATCCTACATTGCATCTGTATTTTGCTTTATTGGACGTATAAAAAGCTCATAAATTTAATTCCAATATATTCAACACCAATAAACCTATTGAGAAGAATTCCCAGTTAAGTTTGTCCTCATATCTCAGCTTTGGGATGAGATAGGCTGAAAATAATCACACCTTTGTGTAAGTCAGGACCTGCCTAATCAACACCGTGAGTTTGGAAGAAATCTGAGACGGTCAAAAATTGAGTCTAAAAAAACACAAAGGGGTACCCCTTAGTGTTTTTTTGGGTGAAATATGTGACCTCCTCAGATCTTCTTCAAACCCACACCGTGTGTCAGAGAGGTCCTGACAAAGACAGTGGTGTGGTAATTGTTGCCCTATCACATCCCAAAGCTGAGATATAGGGACATGTTGTGCTGCATAAAATGTATAACTGTAAATTTCATGATGGGATTCCTACTTCCAGTGAAGCTAGGTAAACACATGAGTAGAAGGGTGCGATCAGAAAAGCCTAGTCAGTCCAATATATCCTACATTGCATCTGTATTTTGCTTTATTGGACGTATAAAAAGCTCATAAATTTAATTCCAATATATTCAACACCAATAGACCTATTGAGAGAAAATCCCAGTTAAGTTTGTCTTCATATCTCAGCTTTGGGATGAGATAGGCTGAAAATAATCACACCTTTGTGTAAGTCAGGACCTGCCTAATCAACACTGTGAGTTTGGAAGAAATCTGAGACGGTCAAAAATTGAGTCTAAAAAAACACAAAGGGGTACCCCTTAGTGTTTTTTTGGGTGAAATATGTGACCTCCTCAGATCTTCTTCAAACCCACACCGTATGTCAGAGAGGTCCTGACGAAGACAGTGGTGTGGTAATTGTTGCCCTACCACATCCCAAAGCTGAGATAAATGGACATGTTTTGCTGCATAAAATGTATACCTGTAAATTTCATGATGGGATTCCTACTTCCAGTGAAGCTAGGTAAACACATGAGTAGAAGGGTGCGATCAGAAAGCCTAGTCAGTCCAATATATCCTACATTGCATCTGTAATTTGCTTTATTGGATGTATAAAAAGCTCATAAATTTAATTCCAATATATTCAACACCAATAAACCTATTGAGAGAAAATCCCAGTTAAGTGTGTCCTCATATTTCAGCTTTGGGATGAGATAGGCTGAACATAATCACACCTTTGTGTAAGTCAGGACCTGCCTAATCAACATCATGAGTTTGGAAGAAATCTGAGATGGTCAAAAATGTAGTCTAAAAAAACACAAAGGGGTACCCCTTAGTGTTTTTTTGGGTGAAAAATGTGACCTCCTCAGATCTTTTTCAAACCTACACAGTGTGTCAGGGAGGTCCCGATGAAGACAGTGGTGTGGTAATTCTTGCTCTACCACATCCCAAAGCTGAGATGTACGGACATGTTGTGCTGCATAAGATGTATAACTGTAAATTTCATGATGGTATTCCAACTTCTAGTGAAGCTAGGTAAACACATGAGTAGAAGGGTGCCATCAGAAAAGCCTAGTCAGTCCATTATATCCTACATTGCATCTGTATTTTGCTTTATTGGATGTATAACAAGCTCATAAATTTAACTCCAATATATTCAATACCAATAAACCTATTGAACGAAAATCCCAGTTACGTTAGTCTTCATATCTCAGCTTTGGGATGAGATAGGCTGAAAATAATCACACCCCTGTGTAAGTCAGGACCTGCTCAATCAACATCATGAGTTTGGAAGAAATCTGAGATGGTCAAAAATGTAGTCTAAAAAAAACACAAAGGGGTACCCCTTAGTGTTTTTTTGGGTGAAAAATGTGACCTCCTCTGATCTTTTTCAAACCCACACAGTGTGTCAGGGAGGTCCCGACGAAGACAGTGGTGTGGTAATTTTTGCTCTACCACATCCCAAAGCTGAGATGTACGGACATGTTGTGCTGCATAAGATGTATAACTGTAAATTTCATGATGGGATTCCTACTTCCAGTGAAGCTAGGTAAACACATGAGTAGAAGGGTGCCATCAGAAAAGCCTAGTCAGTCCATTATATCCTACATTGCATCTGTATTTTGCTTTATTGGATGTATAACAAACTCATAAATTTAACTCCAATATATTCAATACCAATAAACCTATTGAGAGAAAATCCCAGTTACGTTAGTCCTCATATCTCAGCTTTGGGATGAGATAGGCTGAAAATAATCACACTCATGTGTAAGTCAGGACCTGCTCAATCAACATCGTGAGTTTGGAAGGAATCTGAGATGGTCAAAAATGTAGTCTAAAAAAACACAAAGGGGTACCCCTTAGTGTTTTTTTGGGTGAAATATGTGACCTCCTCAGATCTTCTTCAAACCCACACCGTGTGTCAGAGAGGTCCTGACAAAGACAGTGGTGTGGTAATTGTTGCCCTACCACATCCCACAGCTAAGATATAGGGACATGTTGTGCTGCATAAAATGTATAACTGTAAATTTCATGATGGGATTCCTACTTCCAGTGAAGCTAGGTAAACACAAGAGTAGAAGGGTGCGATCGGAAAAACCTAGTCAGTCCAATATATCCTACATTGCATCTGTATTTTGCTTTATTGGACGTATAAAAAGCTCATAAATTTAATTCCAATATATTCAACACCAATAAACCTATTTAGAGAAAATCCCAGTTAAGTGTGTTCTCATATTTCAGCTTTGGGATGAGATAGGCTGAACATAATCACACCTTTGTGTAAGTCAGGACCTGCCTAATCAACACTGTGAGTTTGGAAGAAATCTGAGACGGTCAAAAATTGAGTCTAAAAAAACACAAAGGGGTACCCCTTAGTGTTTTTTTGGGTGAAATATGTGACCTCCTCAGATCTTCTTCAAACCCACACCGTGTGTCAGAGAGGTCCTGACAAAGACAGTGGTGTGGTAATTGTTGCCCTATCACATCCCAAAGCTGAGATATAGGGACATGTTGTGCTGCATAAAATGTATAACTGTAAATTTCATGATGGGATTCCTACTTCCAGTGAAGCTAGGTAAACACATGAGTAGAAGGGTGCGATCAGAAAAGCCTAGTCAGTCCAATATATCCTACATTGCATCTGTATTTTGCTTTATTGGACGTATAAAAAGCTCATAAATTTAATTCCAATATATTCAACACCAATAAACCTATTGAGAAGAATTCCCAGTTAAGTTTGTCCTCATATCTCAGCTTTGGGATGAGATAGGCTGAAAATAATCACACCTTTGTGTAAGTCAGGACCTGCCTAATCAACACCGTGAGTTTGGAAGAAATCTGAGACGGTCAAAAATTGAGTCTAAAAAAACACAAAGGGGTACCCCTTAGTGTTTTTTTGGGTGAAATATGTGACCTCCTCAGATCTTCTTCAAACCCACACCGTGTGTCAGAGAGGTCCTGACAAAGACAGTGGTGTGGTAATTGTTGCCCTATCACATCCCAAAGCTGAGATATAGGGACATGTTGTGCTGCATAAAATGTATGACTGTAAATTTCATGATGGGATTCCTACTTCCAGTGAAGCTAGGTAAACACATGAGTAGAAGGGTGCGATCAGAAAAGCCTAGTCAGTCCAATATATCCTACATTGCATCTGTATTTTGCTTTATTGGACGTATAAAAAGCTCATAAATTTAATTCCAATATATTCAACACCAATAAACCTATTGAGAGAAAATCCCAGTTAAGTGTGTCCTCATATTTCAGCTTTGGGATGAGATAGGCTGAACATAATCACACCTTTGTGTAAGTCAGGACCTGCCTAATCAACACTGTGAGTTTGGAAGAAATCTGAGACGGTCAAAAATTGAGTCTAAAAAAACACAAAGGGGTACCCCTTAGTGTTTTTTTGGGTGAAATATGTGACCTCCTCAGATCTTCTTCAAACCCACACCGTGTGTCAGAGAGGTCCTGACAAAGACAGTGGTGTGGTAATTGTTGCCCTATCACATCCCAAAGCTGAGATATAGGGACATGTTGTGCTGCATAAAATGTATAACTGTAAATTTCATGATGGGATTCCTACTTCCAGTGAAGCTAGGTAAACACATGAGTAGAAGGGTGCGATCAGAAAAGCCTAGTCAGTCCAATATATCCTACATTGCATCTGTATTTTGCTTTATTGGACATATAAAAAGCTCATAAATTTAATTCCAATATATTCAACACCAATAGACCTATTGAGAGAAAATCCCAGTTAAGTTTGTCCTCATATCTCAGCTTTGGGATGAGATAGGCTGAAAATAATCACACCTTTGTGTAAGTCAGGACCTGCCTAATCAACACTGTGAGTTTGGAAGAAATCTGAGACGGTCAAAAATTGAGTCTAAAAAAACACAAAGGGGTACCCCTTAGTGTTTTTTTGGGTGAAATATGTGACCTCCTCAGATCTTCTTCAAACCCACACCGTGTGTCAGAGAGGTCCTGACAAAGACAGTGGTGTGGTAATTGTTGCCCTATCACATCCCAAAGCTGAGATATAGGGACATGTTGTGCTGCATAAAATGTATAACTGTAAATTTCATGATGGGATTCCTACTTCCAGTGAAGCTAGGTAAACACATGAGTAGAAGGGTGCGATCAGAAAAGCCTAGTCAGTCCAATATATCCTACATTGCATCTGTATTTTGCTTTATTGGACATATAAAAAGCTCATAAATTTAATTCCAATATATTCAACACCAATAGACCTATTGAGAGAAAATCCCAGTTAAGTTTGTCTTCATATCTCAGCTTTGGGATGAGATAGGCTGAAAATAATCACACCTTTGTGTAAGTCAGGACCTGCCTAATCAACACTGTGAGTTTGGAAGAGATCTGAGACGGTCAAAAATTGAGTCTAAAAAAACCCAAAGGGGTACCCCTTAGTGTTTTTTTGGGTGAAATATGTGACCTCCTCAGATCTTCTTCAAACCCACACCGTGTGTCAGAGAGGTCCTGACAAAGACAGTGGTGTGGTAATTGTTGCCCTACCACATCCCAAAGCTTAGATATAGGGACATGTTGTGCTGCATAAAATGTATAACTGTAAATTTCATGATGGGATTCCTACTTCCAGTGAAGCTAGGTAAACACATGAGTAGAAGGGTGCGATCAGAAAAGCCTAGTCAGTCCAATATATCCTACATTGCATCTGTATTTTGCTTTATTGGACGTATAAAAAGCTCATAAATTTAATTCCAATATATTCAACACCAATAAACCTATTGAGAAGAATTCCCAGTTAAGTTTGTCCTCATATCTCAGCTTTGGGATGAGATAGGCTGAAAATAATCACACCTTTGTGTAAGTCAGGACCTGCCTAATCAACACCGTGAGTTTGGAAGAAATCTGAGACGGTCAAAAATTGAGTCTAAAAAAACACAAAGGGGTACCCCTTAGTGTTTTTTTGGGTGAAATATGTGACCTCCTCAGATATTCTTCAAACCCACACCGTGTGTCAGAGAGGTCCTGACAAAGACAGTGGTGTGGTAATTGTTGCCCTATCACATCCCAAAGCTGAGATATAGGGACATGTTGTGCTGCATAAAATGTATAACTGTAAATTTCATGATGGGATTCCTACTTCCAGTGAAGCTAGGTAAACACATGAGTAGAAGGGTGCGATCAGAAAAGCCTAGTCAGTCCAATATATCCTACATTGCATCTGTATTTTGCTTTATTGGACGTATAAAAAGCTCATAAATTTAATTCCAATATATTCAACACCAATAGACCTATTGAGAGAAAATCCCAGTTAAGTTTGTCTTCATATCTCAGCTTTGGGATGAGATAGGCTGAAAATAATCACACCTTTGTGTAAGTCAGGACCTGCCTAATCAACACTGTGAGTTTGGAAGAGATCTGAGACGGTCAAAAATTGAGTCTAAAAAAACCCAAAGGGGTACCCCTTAGTGTTTTTTTGGGTGAAATATGTGACCTCCTCAGATCTTCTTCAAACCCACACCGTGTGTCAGAGAGGTCCTGACAAAGACAGTGGTGTGGTAATTGTTGCCCTACCACATCCCAAAGCTTAGATATAGGGACATGTTGTGCTGCATAAAATGTATAACTGTAAATTTCATGATGGGATTCCTACTTCCAGTGAAGCTAGGTAAACACATGAGTAGAAGGGTGCGATCAGAAAAGCCTAGTCAGTCCAATATATCCTACATTGCATCTGTATTTTGCTTTATTGGACGTATAAAAAGCTCATAAATTTAATTCCAATATATTCAACACCAATAAACCTATTGAGAAGAATTCCCAGTTAAGTTTGTCCTCATATCTCAGCTTTGGGATGAGATAGGCTGAAAATAATCACACCTTTGTGTAAGTCAGGACCTGCCTAATCAACACCGTGAGTTTGGAAGAAATCTGAGACGGTCAAAAATTGAGTCTAAAAAAACACAAAGGGGTACCCCTTAGTGTTTTTTTGGGTGAAATATGTGACCTCCTCAGATATTCTTCAAACCCACACCGTGTGTCAGAGAGGTCCTGACAAAGACAGTGGTGTGGTAATTGTTGCCCTATCACATCCCAAAGCTGAGATATAGGGACATGTTGTGCTGCATAAAATGTATAACTGTAAATTTCATGATGGGATTCCTACTTCCAGTGAAGCTAGGTAAACACATGAGTAGAAGGGTGCGATCAGAAAAGCCTAGTCAGTCCAATATATCCTACATTGCATCTGTATTTTGCTTTATTGGACGTATAAAAAGCTCATAAATTTAATTCCAATATATTCAACACCAATAGACCTATTGAGAGAAAATCCCAGTTAAGTTTGTCTTCATATCTCAGCTTTGGGATGAGATAGGCTGAAAATAATCACACCTTTGTGTAAGTCAGGACCTGCCTAATCAACACTGTGAGTTTGGAAGAAATCTGAGACGGTCAAAAATTGAGTCTAAAAAAACACAAAGGGGTACCCCTTAGTGTTTTTTTGGGTGAAATATGTGACCTCCTCAGATCTTCTTCAAACCCACACCGTATGTCAGAGAGGTCCTGACGAAGACAGTGGTGTGGTAATTGTTGCCCTACCACATCCCAAAGCTGAGATAAATGGACATGTTTTGCTGCATAAAATGTATACCTGTAAATTTCATGATGGGATTCCTACTTCCAGTGAAGCTAGGTAAACACATGAGTAGAAGGGTGCGATCAGAAAGCCTAGTCAGTCCAATATATCCTACATTGCATCTGTATTTTGCTTTATTGGATGTATAAAAAGCTCATAAATTTAATTCCAATATATTCAACACCAATAAACCTATTGAGAGAAAATCCCAGTTAAGTGTGTCCTCATATTTCAGCTTTGGGATGAGATAGGCTGAACATAATCACACTTTTGTGTAAGTCAGGACCTGCCTAATCAACACTGTGAGTTTGGAAGAAATCTGAGACGGTCATAAATTGAGTCTAAAAAAACACAAAGGGGTACCCCTTAGTGTTTTTTTGGGTGAAATATGTGACCTCCTCAGATCTTCTTCAAACCCACACCGTGTGTCAGAGAGGTCCTGACAAAGACAGTGGTGTGGTAATTGTTGCCCTATCACATCCCAAAGCTGAGATATAGGGACATATTGTGCTGCATAAAATGTATAACTGTAAATTTCATGATGGGATTCCTACTTCCAGTGAAGCTAGGTAAACACATGAGTAGAAGGGTGCGATCAGAAAAGCCTAGTCAGTCCAATATATCCTACATTGCATCTGTATTTTGCTTTATTGGACATATAAAAAGCTCATAAATTTAATTCCAATATATTCAACACCAATAGACCTATTGAGAGAAAATCCCAGTTAAGTTTGTCCTCATATCTCAGCTTTGGGATGAGATAGGCTGAAAATAATCACACCTTTGTGTAAGTCAGGACCTGCCTAATCAACACCGTGAGTTTGGAAGAAATCTGAGACGGTCAAAAATTGAGTCTAAAAAACACAAAGGGGTAAGTGTGTTTTTTGGGTGAAATATGTGACCTCCTCAGCTCTTCTTCAAACCCACACCGTGTGTCAGAGAGGTCCTGACGAAGACAGTGGTGTGGTAAATTTTGCCCTACCACATCCCAAAGCTGAGATATAGGGACATGTTTTGCTGCATAAAATGTATAACTGTAAATTTCATGATGGGATTCCTACTTCCAGTGAAGCTAGGTAAACACAAGAGTAGGTGGGTGCGATCAGAAAAGCCTAGTCAGTCCAATATATCCTACATTGCATCTGTATTTTGCTTTATTGGACGTATAAAAAGCTCATAAATTTAATTCCAATATATTCAACACCAATAAACCTATTGAGAGAAATTCCCAGTTAAGTTTGTCCTCATATCTCAGCTTTGGTATGAGATAGGCTGAAAATAATCACACCTTTGTGTAAGTCAGGACCTGCCTAATCAACATCGTGAGTTTGGAAGAAATCTGAGACGTTCAAAAATTGAGTCTAAAAAAACACAAAGGGGTACCCCTTAGTGTTTTTTTTGGGTGAAATATGTGACCTCCTCAGATCTTCTTCAAACCCACACCGTGTGTCAGAGAGGTCCTGACTAAGACAGTGGTGTGGTAATTGTTGCCCTATCACATCCCAAAGCTGAGATATAGGGACATGTTGTGCTGCATAAAATGTATAACTGTAAATTTCATGATGGGATTCCTACTTCCAGTGAAGCTAGGTAAACACATGAGTAGAAGGGTGCGATCAGAAAAGCCTAGTCAGTCCAATATATCCTACATTGCATCTGTATTTTGCTTTATTGGACGTATAAAAAGCTCATAAATTTAATTCCAATATATTCAACACCAATAAACCTATTTAGAGAAAATCCCAGTTAAGTGTGTCCTCATATTTCAGCTTTGGGATGAGATAGGCTGAACATAATCACACCTTTGTGTAAGTCAGGACCTGCCTAATCAACATCGTGAGTTTGGAGGAAATCTGAGACGGTCAAAAATTGAGTCTAAAAAAACACAAAGGGGTACCCCTTAGTGTTTTTTTGGGTGAAATATGTGACCTCCTCAGATCTTCTTCAAACCCACACCGTGTGTCAGAGAGGTCCTGACAAAGACAGTGGTGTGGTAATTGTTGCCCTACCACATCCCAAAGCTTAGATATAGGGACATGTTGTGCTGCATAAAATGTATAACTGTAAATTTCATGATGGGATTCCTACTTCCAGTGAAGCTAAGTAAACACAAGAGTAGAAGGGTGCGATCAGAAAAGCCTAGTCAGTCCAATATATCCTACTTTGCATCTGTATTTTGCTTTATTGGACATATAACAAGCTCATAAATTTAATTCCAATATATTCAACACCAATAAAACTATTGAGAGAAATTCCCAGTTAAGTTTGTCCTCATATCTCAGCTTTGGGATGAGATAGGCTGAAAATAACCACACCTTTGTGTAAGTCAGGACCTGCCTAATCAACACCGTGAATTTGGAAGAAATCTGAGACGGTCAAAAATTGAGTCTAAAAAAACACAAAGGGGTACCCCTTAGTGTTTTTTGGGTGAAATATGTGACCTCCTCAGCTCTTCTTCAAACCCACACCGTGTGTCAGAGAGGTCCTGACAAAGACAGTGGTGTGGTAATTGTTGCCCTATCACATCCCAAAGCTGAGATATAGGGACATGTTGTGCTGCATAAAATGTATAACTGTAAATTTCATGATGGGATTCCTACTTCCAGTGAAGCTAGGTAAACACATGAGTAGAAGGGTGCGATCAGAAAAGCCTAGTCAGTCCAATATATCCTACATTGCATCTGTATTTTGCTTTATTGGACGTATAAAAAGCTCATAAATTTAATTCCAATATATTCAACACCAATAAACCTATTGAGAGAAAATCCCAGTTAAGTTTGTCCTCATATTTCAGCTTTGGGATGAGATAGGCTGAACATAATCACACCTTTGTGTAAGTCAGGACCTGCCTAATCAACATCGTGAGTTTGGAGGAAATCTGAGATGGTCAAAAATTTAGTCTAAAAAAACACAAAGGGGTACCCCTTAGTGTTTTTTTGGGTGAAATATGTGACCTCCTCAGATCTTCTTCAAACCCACACCGTGTGTCAGAGAGGTCCTGACAAAGACAGTGGTGTGGTAATTGTTGCCCTATCACATCCCAAAGCTGAGATATAGGGACATGTTGTGCTGCATAAAATGTATAACTGTAAATTTCATGATGGGATTCCTACTTCCACTGAAGCTAGGTAAACACATGAGTAGAAGGGTGCGATCAGAAAAGCCTAGTCAGTCCAATATATCCTACATTGCATCTGTATTTTGCTTTATTGGATGTATAAAAAGCTCATAAATTGAATTCCAATATATTCAACACCAATAAACCTATTGAGAGAAATTCCCAGTTAAGTTTGTCCTCATATCTCAGCTTTGGGATGAGATAGGCTGAAAATAATCACACCTTTGTGTAAGTCAGGACCTGCCTAATCAACACCGTGAGTTTGGAAGAAATCTGAGACGGTCAAAAATTGAGTCTAAAAAAACACAAAGGGGTACCCCTTAGTGTTTTTTGGGTGAAATATGTGACCTCCTCAGCTCTTCTTCAAACCCACACCGTGTGTCAGAGAGGTCCTGACGACGACAGTGGTGTGGTAAAATTTGCCCTATCACATCCCAAAGCTGAGATATAGGGACATGTTTTGCTGCATAAAATGTATAACTGTAAATTTCATGATGGGATTCCTACTTCCAGTGAAGCTAGGTAAACACAAGAGTAGAAGGGTGCAATCAGAAAAGCCTAGTCAGTCCAATATATCCTACATTGCATCTGTATTTTGCTTTATTGGACGTATAAAAAGCTCATAAATTTAATTCCAATATATTCAACACCAATAAACCTATTGAGAGAAATTCCCAGTTAAGTTTGTCCTCATATCTCAGCTTTGGGATGAGATAGGCTGAAAATAATCACACCTTTGTGTAAGTCAGGACCTGCCTAATCAACATCGTGAGTTTGGAAGAAATCTGAGACGGTCAAAAATTTAGTCTAAAAAACACAAAGGGGTACCCCTTAGTGTTTTTTTGGGTGAAATATGTGACCTCCTCAGCTCTTCTTCAAACCCACACCGTGTGTCAGAGAGGTCCTGACGAAGACAGTGGTGTGGTAATTTTTGCCCTACCACATCCCAAAGCTGAGATAAATGGACATGTTTTGCTGCATAAAATGTATAACTGTAAATTTCATGATGGGATTCCTACTTCCAGTGAATCAAATCAAATCAAATTTATTAATATAGCGCTTTTCACAACTGATGTTGTCACAAAGCAGCTTCACAGAATTCCAGTAAGACAAGATTTGACATGAAATGTAAAGACAAATGTAAAACCCTCAAGTGAGCAAGCCAGGGGCGACAGTGGCAAGGAAAAACTCCCCCAGCTGAGGAAGAAACCTTGGGAGGAACCAAGGCTCACAAGGGGTGACCCATCCTCCTCTGGTCAATCTACTGGTGATGATAGTTAGTAGTCCATGAGAACTTCAGTGTAGGGACAGCTTCAAGGCACTTGGTGGTTGCTGGAGCGTGGGCAGCTGGTCTGAAGAGTGGAGGAGGATCTCGACAGTCATCCATCAGTGTCCAGACAGACAGGTGGGCAGTCGTTTACTCGGAAAGATGTAAAGGGATGGAATTAGTTTTGAACTGTTTTGTGTTTGTAAAGTAGAAAATATGAAAATTTCCAGAGTGTGGCTAATGACTCCGGCAGATCTGACTATGACAGCATTAACTAAAAGGAGAGAACCAGAAGGACACACAGACACGGGAGCATCCTGAAACACTGGCATCCCTCCGCTCCACCGTCAACAAACCTGAGTGATCGCGAGAAGCGGCGGGACGACAGCACCAGCGTCTCAGTATACTATAATTCCCTGTGTCCATGGACCCCCCGGATCTGCCGCCTTTATCTATGGGGGAGCATTAGCTACCAAATGATAAACTAAACAAATGAGTTTTTAGCCTACATTTGAAGATTGCGACTGTGTCTGAGTCCCGAACATTTTTTGGAAGATCATTCCAGAGTTGGGGGGCTTTATAAGAAAAGGCTCTTCCCCCAGCTGAGGCCTTCTGAATTCTGGGAACATTTAAAAATCCAGTATTCTGTGATCTGAGTGAACGTGGAGGCTCATAATAGGAAATTATATCTTGAAGATATTCAGGAGCAAGCCCATGTAGAGCTTTATATGTTAATAACAAAATTTTGTAGTCAATGCGGAATTTAACAGGCAGCCAATGAAGTGATGATAAAACTGGGCTGATATGTTTAAATTTTCTAGTTTTAGTGAGGACCCTAGCTGCAGCATTTTGAACTAGTTGAAGTTTTCTTAAATTGCTGCTGGTGCATCCTGACAGTAGTGCGTTACAGTAGTCAAGCCTTGAAGTAATAAAGGCATGTACTAATGTTTCTGCGTCCTGGAGGGATAAGGCATTTCTAATCTTAGCAATATTGCGAAGATGTAAAAAAGCTGTCCTAGTGATACTACCTATGTGTTGATCAAATGATAAATCCGGGTCAATTATGACACCAAGATTTTTTGCTGCTGAACCAGGTTTAACTGGAAAGTTAGCTAGATCTAAAATTAAATCTGATAATTTATTTCTTGTCACTTTTGGACCCAAAAGCAGGACCTCTGTTTTGTTGCTGTTTAGAAGGAGGAAGTTACGCAACATCCAGCCTTTCACGTCTTTTACACAGTCCTCTATTTTCTTTAAAAAGTGAAGCTAGGTAAACACAAGAGTAGAAGGGTGCAATCAGAAAAGCCTAGTCAGTCCAATATATCCTACATTGCATCTGTATTTTGCTTTATTGGATGTATAAAAAGCTCATAAATTTAATTCCAATATATTCAACACCAATAAACCTATTGAGAGAAAATCCCAGTTAAGTTTGTCCTCATATTTCAGCTTTGGGATGAGATAGGCTGAACATAATCACACCTTTGTGTAAGTCAGGACCTGCCTAATCAACATCGTGAGTTTGGAGGAAATCTGAGATGGTCAAAAATTTAGTCTAAAAAAACACAAAGGGGTACCCCTTAGTGTTTTTTTGGGTGAAATATGTGACCTCCTCAGATCTTCTTCAAACCCACACCGTGTGTCAGAGAGGTCCTGACAAAGACAGTGGTGTGGTAATTGTTGCCCTATCACATCCCAAAGCTGAGATATAGGGACATGTTGTGCTGCATAAAATGTATAACTGTAAATGTCATGATGGGATTCCTACTTCCAGTGAAGCTAGGTAAACACATGAGTAGAAGGGTGCGATCAGAAAAGCCTAGTCAGTCCAATATATCCTACATTGCATCTGTATTTTGCTTTATTGGACGTATAAAAAGCTCATAAATTGAATTCCAATATATTCAACACCAATAAACCTATTGAGAGAAAATCCCAGTTAAGTTTGTCCTCATATCTCAGCTTTGGGATGAGATAGGCTGAAAATAATCACACCTTTGTGTAAGTCAGGACCTTCCTAATCAACATCGTGAGTTTGGAAGAAATCTGAGACGGTCAAAAATTGAGTCTAAAAAAACACAAAGGGGTACCCCTTAGTGTTTTTTGGGTGAAATATGTGACCTCCTCAGCTCTTCTTCAAACCCACACCGTGTGTCAGAGAGGTCCTGACAAAGACAGTGGTGTGGTAATTGTTGCCCTATCACATCCCAAAGCTGAGATATAGGGACATGTTGTGCTGCATAAAATGTATAACTGTAAATTTCATGATGGGATTCCTACTTCCAGTGAAGCTAGGTAAACACATGAGTAGAAGGGTGCGATCAGAAAAGCCTAGTCAGTCCAATATATCCTACATTGCATCTGTATTTTGCTTTATTGGACGTATAAAAAGCTCATAAATTTAATTCCAATATATTCAACACCAATAAACCTATTGAGAGAAAATCCCAGTTAAGTTTGTCCTCATATTTCAGCTTTGGGATGAGATAGGCTGAACATAATCACACCTTTGTGTAAGTCAGGACCTGCCTAATCAACATCGTGAGTTTGGAGGAAATCTGAGATGGTCAAAAATTTAGTCTAAAAAAACACAAAGGGGTACCCCTTAGTGTTTTTTTGGGTGAAATATGTGACCTCCTCAGATCTTCTTCAAACCCACACCGTGTGTCAGAGAGGTCCTGACAAAGACAGTGGTGTGGTAATTGTTGCCCTATCACATCCCAAAGCTGAGATATAGGGACATGTTGTGCTGCATAAAATGTATAACTGTAAATTTCATGATGGGATTCCTACTTCCACTGAAGCTAGGTAAACACATGAGTAGAAGGGTGCGATCAGAAAAGCCTAGTCAGTCCAATATATCCTACATTGCATCTGTATTTTGCTTTATTGGATGTATAAAAAGCTCATAAATTGAATTCCAATATATTCAACACCAATAAACCTATTGAGAGAAATTCCCAGTTAAGTTTGTCCTCATATCTCAGCTTTGGGATGAGATAGGCTGAAAATAATCACACCTTTGTGTAAGTCAGGACCTGCCTAATCAACACCGTGAGTTTGGAAGAAATCTGAGACGGTCAAAAATTGAGTCTAAAAAAACACAAAGGGGTACCCCTTAGTGTTTTTTGGGTGAAATATGTGACCTCCTCAGCTCTTCTTCAAACCCACACCGTGTGTCAGAGAGGTCCTGACGACGACAGTGGTGTGGTAAAATTTGCCCTATCACATCCCAAAGCTGAGATATAGGGACATGTTTTGCTGCATAAAATGTATAACTGTAAATTTCATGATGGGATTCCTACTTCCAGTGAAGCTAGGTAAACACAAGAGTAGAAGGGTGCAATCAGAAAAGCCTAGTCAGTCCAATATATCCTACATTGCATCTGTATTTTGCTTTATTGGACGTATAAAAAGCTCATAAATTTAATTCCAATATATTCAACACCAATAAACCTATTGAGAGAAATTCCCAGTTAAGTTTGTCCTCATATCTCAGCTTTGGGATGAGATAGGCTGAAAATAATCACACCTTTGTGTAAGTCAGGACCTGCCTAATCAACATCGTGAGTTTGGAAGAAATCTGAGACGGTCAAAAATTTAGTCTAAAAAACACAAAGGGGTACCCCTTAGTGTTTTTTTGGGTGAAATATGTGACCTCCTCAGCTCTTCTTCAAACCCACACCGTGTGTCAGAGAGGTCCTGACGAAGACAGTGGTGTGGTAATTTTTGCCCTACCACATCCCAAAGCTGAGATAAATGGACATGTTTTGCTGCATAAAATGTATAACTGTAAATTTCATGATGGGATTCCTACTTCCAGTGAATCAAATCAAATCAAATTTATTTATATAGCGCTTTTCACAACTGATGTTGTCACAAAGCAGCTTCACAGAATTCCAGTAAGACAAGATTTGACATGAAATGTAAAGACAAATGTAAAACCCTCAAGTGAGCAAGCCAGGGGCGACAGTGGCAAGGAAAAACTCCCCCAGCTGAGGAAGAAACCTTGGGAGGAACCAAGGCTCACAAGGGGTGACCCATCCTCCTCTGGTCAATCTACTGGTGATGATAGTTAGTAGTCCATGAGAACTTCAGTGTAGGGACAGCTTCAAGGCACTTGGTGGTTGCTGGAGCGTGGGCAGCTGGTCTGAAGAGTGGAGGAGGATCTCGACAGTCATCCATCAGTGTCCAGACAGACAGGTGGGCAGTCGTTTACTCGGAAAGATGTAAAGGGATGGAATTAGTTTTGAACTGTTTTGTGTTTGTAAAGTAGAAAATATGAAAATTTCCAGAGTGTGGCTAATGACTCCGGCAGATCTGACTATGACAGCATTAACTAAAAGGAGAGAACCAGAAGGACACACAGACACGGGAGCATCCTGAAACACTGGCATCCCTCCGCTCCACCGTCAACAAACCTGAGTGATCGCGAGAAGCGGCGGGACGACAGCACCAGCGTCTCAGTATACTATAATTCCCTGTGTCCATGGACCCCCCGGATCTGCCGCCTTTATCTATGGGGGAGCATTAGCTACCAAATGATAAACTAAACAAATGAGTTTTTAGCCTACATTTGAAGATTGCGACTGTGTCTGAGTCCCGAACATTTTTTGGAAGATCATTCCAGAGTTGGGGGGCTTTATAAGAAAAGGCTCTTCCCCCAGCTGAGGCCTTCTGAATTCTGGGAACATTTAAAAATCCAGTATTCTGTGATCTGAGTGAACGTGGAGGCTCATAATAGGAAATTATATCTTGAAGATATTCAGGAGCAAGCCCATGTAGAGCTTTATATGTTAATAACAAAATTTTGTAGTCAATGCGGAATTTAACAGGCAGCCAATGAAGTGATGATAAAACTGGGCTGATATGTTTAAATTTTCTAGTTTTAGTGAGGACCCTAGCTGCAGCATTTTGAACTAGTTGAAGTTTTCTTAAATTGCTGCTGGTGCATCCTGACAGTAGTGCGTTACAGTAGTCAAGCCTTGAAGTAATAAAGGCATGTACTAATGTTTCTGCGTCCTGGAGGGATAAGGCATTTCTAATCTTAGCAATATTGCGAAGATGTAAAAAAGCTGTCCTAGTGATACTACCTATGTGTTGATCAAATGATAAATCCGGGTCAATTATGACACCAAGATTTTTTGCTGCTGAACCAGGTTTAACTGGAAAGTTAGCTAGATCTAAAATTAAATCTGATAATTTATTTCTTGTCACTTTTGGACCCAAAAGCAGGACCTCTGTTTTGTTGCTGTTTAGAAGGAGGAAGTTACGCAACATCCAGCCTTTCACGTCTTTTACACAGTCCTCTATTTTCTTTAAAAAGTGAAGCTAGGTAAACACAAGAGTAGAAGGGTGCAATCAGAAAAGCCTAGTCAGTCCAATATATCCTACATTGCATCTGTATTTTGCTTTATTGGATGTATAAAAAGCTCATAAATTTAATTCCAATATATTCAACACCAATAAACCTATTGAGAGAAAATCCCAGTTAAGTTTGTCCTCATATTTCAGCTTTGGGATGAGATAGGCTGAACATAATCACACCTTTGTGTAAGTCAGGACCTGCCTAATCAACATCGTGAGTTTGGAGGAAATCTGAGATGGTCAAAAATTTAGTCTAAAAAAACACAAAGGGGTACCCCTTAGTGTTTTTTTGGGTGAAATATGTGACCTCCTCAGATCTTCTTCAAACCCACACCGTGTGTCAGAGAGGTCCTGACAAAGACAGTGGTGTGGTAATTGTTGCCCTATCACATCCCAAAGCTGAGATATAGGGACATGTTGTGCTGCATAAAATGTATAACTGTAAATGTCATGATGGGATTCCTACTTCCAGTGAAGCTAGGTAAACACATGAGTAGAAGGGTGCGATCAGAAAAGCCTAGTCAGTCCAATATATCCTACATTGCATCTGTATTTTGCTTTATTGGACGTATAAAAAGCTCATAAATTGAATTCCAATATATTCAACACCAATAAACCTATTGAGAGAAAATCCCAGTTAAGTTTGTCCTCATATCTCAGCTTTGGGATGAGATAGGCTGAAAATAATCACACCTTTGTGTAAGTCAGGACCTTCCTAATCAACATCGTGAGTTTGGAAGAAATCTGAGACGGTCAAAAATTGAGTCTAAAAAAACCCAAAGGGGTACCCCTTAGTGTTTTTTTGGGTGAAATATGTGACCTCCTCAGCTCTTCTTCAAACCCACACCGTGTGTCAGGGAGGTCCTGACAAAGACAGTGGTGTGGTAATTGTTGCCCTACCACATCCCAAAGCTGAGATATAGGGACATGTTTTGCTGCATAAAATGTATAACTGTAAATTTCATGATGGGATTCCTACTTCCAGTGAAGCTAAGTAAACACAAGAGTAGAAGGGTGCGATCAGAAAAGCCTAGTCAGTCCAATATATCCTACTTTGCATCTGTATTTTGCTTTATTGGACATATAACAAGCTCATAAATTTAATTCCAATATATTCAACACCAATAAACCTATTGAGAGAAATTCCCAGTTAAGTTTGTCCTCATATCTCAGCTTTGGGATGAGATAGGCTGAAAATAATCACACCTTTGTGTAAGTCAGGACCTGCCTAATCAACACCGTGAGTTTGGAAGAAATCTGAGACGGTCAAAAATTGAGTCTAAAAAAACACAAAGGGGTACCCCTTAGTGTTTTTTGGGTGAAATATGTGACCTCCTCAGCTCTTCTTCAAACCCACACCGTGTGTCAGAGAGGTCCTGACGAAGACAGTGGTGTGGTAAAATTTGCCCTACCACATCCCAAAGCTGAGATATAGGGACATGTTTTGCTGCATAAAATGTATAACTGTAAATTTCATGATGGGATTCCTACTTCCAGTGAAGCTAGGTAAACACAAGAGTAGAAGGGTGCAATCAGAAAAGCCTAGTCAGTCCAATATATCCTACATTGCATCTGTATTTTGCTTTATTGGATGTATAAAAAGCTCATAAATTTAATTCCAATATATTCAACACCAATAAACCTATTGAGAGAAATTCCAGGTTAAGTTTGTCCTCATATCTCAGCTTTGGGATGAGATAGGCTGAAAATAATCACACCTTTGTGTAAGTCAGGACCTGCCTAATCAACACCGTGAGTTTGGAAGAAATCTGAGACGGTCAAAAATTGAGTCTAAAAAAACACAACGGGGTACCCCTTAGTGTTTTTTGGGTGAAATATGTGACCTCCTCAGCTCTTCTTCAAACCCACACCGTGTGTCAGAGAGGTACTGACGAAGGCATTGGTGTGGTAATTTTTGCCCTACCACATCCCAAAGCTGAGATATAGGGACATGTTTTGCTGCATAAAATGTATAACTGTAAATTTCATGATGGGATTCCTACTTCCAGTGAAGCTAGGTAAACACAAGAGTAGAAGGGTGCAATCAGAAAAGCCTAGTCAGTCCAATATATCCTACATTGCATCTGTATTTTACTTTATTGGACATATAAAAAGCTCATAAATTTAATTCCAATATATTCAACACCAATAAACCTATTGAGAGAAAATCCCAGTTAAGTTTGTCCTCATATTTCAGCTTTGGGATGAGATAGGCTGAAAATAATCACACCTTTGTGTAAGTCAGGACCTGCCTAATCAACATCGTGAGTTTGGAGGAAATCTGAGACGGTCAAAAATTTAGTCTAAAAAAACACAAAGGGGTACCCCTTAGTTTTTTTTTTGGGTGAAATATGTGACCTCCTCAGATCTTCTTCAAACCCACACCGTGTGTCAGAGAGGTCCTGACAAAGACAGTGGTGTGGTAATTGTTGCCCTATCACATCCCAAAGCTGAGATATAGGGACATGTTGTGCTGCATAAAATGTATAACTGTAAATTTCATGATGGGATTCCTACTTCCAGTGAAGCTAGGTAAACACAAGAGTAGAAGGGTGCGATCAGAAAAGCCTAGTCAGTCCAATATATCCTACATTACATCTGTATTTTGCTTTATTGGACATATAACAAGCTCATAAATTTAATTCCAATATATTCAACGCCAATAAACCTATTGAGAGAAAATCCCAGTTAAGTTTGTCCTCATATTTCAGCTTTGGGATGAGATAGGCTGAAAATAATCACACCTTTGTGTAAGTCAGGACCTGCCTAATCAACATCGTGAGTTTGGAGGAAATCTGAGACGGTCAAAAATTGAGTCTAAAAAAACACAAAGGGGTACCCCTTAGTGTTTTTTTGGGTGAAATATGTGACCTCCTCAGATCTTCTTCAAACCCACACCGTGTGTCAGAGAGGTACTGACAAAGACAGTGGTGTGGTAATTGTTGCCCTATCACATCCCAAAGCTGAGATATAGGGACATGTTGTGCTGCATAAAATGTATAACTGTAAATTTCATGATGGGATTCCTACTTCCAGTGAAGCTAGGTAAACACATGAGTAGAAGGGTGCGATCAGAAAAGCCTAGTCAGTCCAATATATCCTACATTGCATCTGTATTTTGCTTTCTTGGACGTATAAAAAGCTCATAAATTTAATTCCAATATATTCAACACCAATAAAACTATTGAGAGAAATTCCCAGTTAAGTTTGTCCTCATATCTCAGCTTTGGGATGAGATAGGCTGAAAATAATCACACATTTGTGTAAGTCAGGACCTGCCTAATCAACACCGTGAGTTTGGAAGAAATCTGAGACGGTCAATAATTGAGTCTAAAAAACCCAAAGGGGTACCCCTTAGTTTTTTTTGGGTGAAATATGTGACCTCCTCAGATCTTCTTCAAACCCACACCGTGTGTCAGGGAGGTCCTGACAAAGACAGTGGTGTGGTAATTGTTGCCCTACCACATCCCAAAGCTGAGATATAGGGACATGTTTTGCTGCATAAAATGTATAACTGTAAATTTCATGATGGGATTCCTACTTCCAGTGAAGCTAAGTAAACACAAGAGTAGAAGGGTGCGATCAGAAAAGCCTAGTCAGTCCAATATATCCTACTTTGCATCTGTATTTTGCTTTATTGGACATATAACAAGCTCATAAATTTAATTCCAATATATTCAACACCAATAAACCTATTGAGAGAAATTCCCAGTTAAGTTTGTCCTCATATTTCAGCTTTGGGATGAGATAGGCTGAAAATAATCACACTTTTTTGTAAGTCAGGACCTGCCTAATCAACATCGTGAGTTTGGAGGAAATCTGAGACGGTCAAAAATTGAGTCTAAAAAAACACAAAGGGGTACCCCTTAGTGTTTTTTTGGGTGAAATATGTGACCTCCTCAGATCTTCTTCAAACCCACACCGTGTGTCAGAGAGGTACTGACAAAGACAGTGGTGTGGTAAGTGTTGCCCTATCACATCCCAAAGCTGAGATATAGGGACATGTTGTGCTGCATAAAATGTATAACTGTAAATTTCATGATGGGATTCCTACTTCCAGTGAAGCTAGGTAAACACATGAGTAGAAGGGTGCGATCAGAAAAGCCTAGTCAGTCCAATATATCCTACATTGCATCTGTATTTTGCTTTCTTGGACGTATAAAAAGCTCATAAATTTAATTCCAATATATTCAACACCAATAAAACTATTGAGAGAAATTCCCAGTTAAGTTTGTCCTCATATCTCAGCTTTGGGATGAGATAGGCTGAAAATAATCACACATTTGTGTAAGTCAGGACCTGCCTAATCAACACCGTGAGTTTGGAAGAAATCTGAGACGGTCAATAATTGAGTCTAAAAAACCCAAAGGGGTACCCCTTAGTTTTTTTGGGTGAAATATGTGACCTCCTCAGATCTTCTTCAAACCCACACCGTGTGTCAGGGAGGTCCTGACAAAGACAGTGGTGTGGTAATTGTTGCCCTACCACATCCCAAAGCTGAGATATAGGGACATGTTGTGCTGCATAAAATGTATAACTGTAAATTTCATGATGGGATTCCTACTTCCAGTGAAGCTAGGTAAACACAAGAGTAGAAGGGTGCGATCAGAAAAGCTTAGTCAGTCCAATATATCCTACATTGCATCTGTATTTTGCTTTATTGGACATATAACAAGCTCATAAATTTAATTCCAATATATTCAACACCAATAAACCTATTGAGAGAAAATCCCAGTTAAGTTTGTCCTCATATCTCAGCTTTGGGATGAGATAGGCTGAAAATAATCACACCTTTGTGTAAGTCAGGACCTGCCTAATCAACATCATGAGTTTGGAAGAAATCTGAGACGGTCAAAAATTGAGTCTAAAAAAACACAAAGGGGTACCCCTTAGTGTTTTTTTGGGTGAAATATGTGACCTCCTCAGCTCTTCTTCAAACCCACACCGTGTGTCAGAGAGGTCCTGACGAAGACAGTGGTGTGGTAACTGTTGCCCTACCACATCCCAAAGCTGAGATATAGGGACATGTTTTGCTGCATAAAATGTATAACTGTAAATTTCATGATGGGATTCCTACTTCCAGTGAAGCTAAGTAAACACAAGAGTAGAAGGGTGCGATCAGAAAAGCCTAGTCAGTCCAATATATCCTACATTGCATCTGTATTTTGCTTTATTGGACATATAACAAGCTCATAAATTTAATTCCAATATATTCAACACCAATAAACCTATTGAGAGAAATTCCCAGTTAAGTTTGTCCTCATATCTCAGCTTTGGGATGAGATAGGCTGAAAATAATCACACCTTTGTGTAAGTCAGGACCTGCCTAATCAACACCGTGAGTTTGGAAGAAATCTGAGACGGTCAAAAATTGAGTCTAAAAAAACACAAAGGGGTACCCCTTAGTGTTTTTTGGGTGAAATATGTGACCTCCTCAGCTCTTCTTCAAACCCACACCGTGTGTCAGAGAGGTCCTGACGAAGACAGTGGTGTGGTAAAATTTGCCCTACCACATCCCAAAGCTGAGATATAGGGACATGTTTTGCTGCATAAAATGTATAACTGTAAATTTCATGATGGGATTCCTACTTCCAGTGAAGCTAGGTAAACACAAGAGTAGAAGGGTGCAATCAGAAAAGCCTAGTCAGTCCAATATATCCTACATTGCATCTGTATTTTGCTTTATTGGATGTATAAAAAGCTCATAAATTTAATTCCAATATATTCAACACCAATAAACCTATTGAGAGAAATTCCCAGTTAAGTTTGTCCTCATATCTCAGCTTTGGGATGAGATAGGCTGAAAATAATCACACCTTTGTGTAAGTCAGGACCTGCCTAATCAACACCGTGAGTTTGGAAGAAATCTGAGACGGTCAAAAATTGAGTCTAAAAAAACACAAAGGGGTACCCCTTAGTGTTTTTTGGGTGAAATATGTGACCTCCTCAGCTCTTCTTCAAACCCACACCGTGTGTCAGAGAGGTCCTGACAAAGACAGTGGTGTGGTAATTGTTGCCCTATCACATCCCAAAGCTGAGATATAGGGACATGTTGTGCTGCATAAAATGTATAACTGTAAATTTCATGATGGGATTCCTACTTCCAGTGAAGCTAGGTAAACACATGAGTAGAAGGGTGCGATCAGAAAAGCCTAGTCAGTCCAATATATCCTACATTGCATCTGTATTTTGCTTTATTGGACGTATAAAAAGCTCATAAATTTAATTCCAATATATTCAACACCAATAAACCTATTGAGAGAAAATCCCAGTTAAGTTTGTCCTCATATTTCAGCTTTGGGATGAGATAGGCTGAACATAATCACACCTTTGTGTAAGTCAGGACTTGCCTAATCAACATCGTGAGTTTGGAGGAAATCTGAGATGGTCAAAAATTTAGTCTAAAAAAACACAAAGGGGTACCCCTTAGTGTTTTTTTGGGTGAAATATGTGACCTCCTCAGATCTTCTTCAAACCCACACCGTGTGTCAGAGAGGTCCTGACAAAGACAGTGGTGTGGTAATTGTTGCCCTATCACATCCCAAAGCTGAGATATAGGGACATGTTGTGCTGCATAAAATGTATAACTGTAAATTTCATGATGGGATTCCTACTTCCAGTGAAGCTAGGTAAACACATGAGTAGAAGGGTGCGATCAGAAAAGCCTAGTCAGTCCAATATATCCTACATTGCATCTGTATTTTGCTTTATTGGACGTATAAAAAGCTCATAAATTGAATTCCAATATATTCAACACCAATAAACCTATTGAGAGAAAATCCCAGTTAAGTTTGTCCTCATATCTCAGCTTTGGGATGAGATAGGCTGAAAATAATCACACCTTTGTGTAAGTCAGGACCTGCCTAATCAACATCGTGAGTTTGGAAGAAATCTGAGACGGTCAAAAATTGAGTCTAAAAAAACCCAAAAGGGTACCCCTTAGTGTTTTTTTGGGTGAAATATGTGACCTCCTCAGCTCTTCTTCAAACCCACACCGTGTGTCAGGGAGGTCCTGACAAAGACAGTGGTGTGGTAATTGTTGCCCTACCACATCCCAAAGCTGAGATATAGGGACATGTTTTGCTGCATAAAATGTATAACTGTAAATTTCATGATGGGATTCCTACTTCCAGTGAAGCTAAGTAAACACAAGAGTAGAAGGGTGCGATCAGAAAAGCCTAGTCAGTCCAATATATCCTACTTTGCATCTGTATTTTGCTTTATTGGACATATAACAAGCTCATAAATTTAATTCCAATATATTCAACACCAATAAACCTATTGAGAGAAAATCCCAGTTAAGTTTGTCCTCATATTTCAGCTTTGGGATGAGATAGGCTGAACATAATCACACCTTTGTGTAAGTCAGGACCTGCCTAATCAACATCGTGAGTTTGGAGGAAATCTGAGATGGTCAAAAATTCAGTCTAAAAAAACACAAAGGGGTACCCCTTAGTGTTTTTTTGGGTGAAATATGTGACCTCCTCAGATCTTCTTCAAACCCACACCGTGTGTCAGAGAGGTCCTGACAAAGACAGTGGTGTGGTAATTGTTGCCCTATCACATCCCAAAGCTGAGATATAGGGACATGTTGTGCTGCATAAAATGTATAACTGTAAATTTCATGATGGGATTCCTACTTCCAGTGAAGCTAGGTAAACACAAGAGTAGAAGGGTGCGATCAGAAAAGCCTAGTCAGTCCAATATATCCTACATTGCATCTGTATTTTGCTTTATTGGACGTATAAAAAGCTCATAAATTGAATTCCAATATATTCAACACCAATAAACCTATTGAGAGAAAATCCCAGTTAAGTTTGTCCTCATATCTCAGCTTTGGGATGAGATAGGCTGAAAATAATCACACCTTTGTGTAAGTCATGACCTGCCTAATCAACATCGTGAGTTTGGAAGAAATCTGAGACGGTCAAAAATTGAGTCTAAAAAAACACAAAGGGGTACCCCTTAGTGTTTTTTTGGGTGAAATATGTGACCTCCTCAGATCTTCTTCAAACCCACACCGTGTGTCAGAGAGGTCCTGACAAAGACAGTGGTGTGGTAGTTGTTGCCCTATCACATCCCAAAGCTGAGATATAGGGACATGTTGTGCTGCATAAAATGTATAACTGTAAATTTCATGATGGGATTCCTACTTCCAGTGAAGCTAAGTAAAGACAAGAGTAGAAGGGTGCGATCAGAAAAGCCTAGTCAGTCCAATATATCCTACTTTGCATCTGTATTTTGCTTTATTGGACATATAACAAGCTCATAAATTTAATTCCAATATATTCAACACCAATAAACCTATTGAGAGAAATTCCCAGTTAAGTTTGTCCTCATATCTCAGCTTTGGGATGAGATAGGCTGAACATAATCACACCTTTGTGTAAGTCAGGACCTGCCTAATCAACACCGTGAGTTTGGAAGAAATCTGAGACGGTCAAAAATTGAGTCTAAAAAAACACAAAGGGGTACCCCTTAGTGTTTTTTGGGTGAAATATGTGACCTCCTCAGCTCTTCTTCAAACCCACACCGTGTGTCAGAGAGGTCCTGACGAAGACAGTGGTGTGGTAAAATTTGCCCTACCACATCCCAAAGCTGAGACATAGGGACATGTTTTGCTGCATAAAATGTATAACTGTAAATTTCATGATGGGATTCCTACTTCCAGTGAAGCTAGGTAAACACAAGAGTAGAAGGGTGCAATCAGAAAAGCCTAGTCAGTCCAATATATCCTACATTGCATCTGTATATTGCTTTATTGGATGTATAAAAAGCTCATAAATTTAATTCCAATATATTCAACACCAATAAACCTATTGAGAGAAATTCCCAGTTAAGTTTGTCCTCATATCTCAACTTTGGGATGAGATAGGCTGAAAATAATCACACCTTTGTGTAAGTCAGGACCTGCCTAATCAACACCGTGAGTTTGGAAGAAATCTGAGACGGTCAAAAATTGAGTCTAAAAAAACACAAAGGGGTACCCCTTAGTGTTTTTTGGGTGAAATATGTGACCTCCTCAGCTCTTCTTCAAACCCACACCGTGTGTCAGAGAGGTCCTGACGAAGACAGTGGTGTGGTAAAATTTGCCCTACCACATCCCAAAGCTGAGATATAGGGACATGTTTTGCTGCATAAAATGTATAACTGTAAATTTCATGATGGGATTCCTACTTCCAGTGAAGCTAGGTAAACACAAGAGTAGAAGGGTGCAATCAGAAAAGCCTAGTCAGTCCAATATATCCTATATTGCATCTGTATTTTGCTTTATTGGATGTATAAAAAGCTCATAAATTTAACTCCAATATATTCAACACCAATAAACCTATTGAGAGAAATTCCCAGTTAAGTTTGTCCTCATATCTCAGCTTTGGGATGAGATAGGCTGAAAATAATCACACCTTTGTGTAAGTCAGGACCTGCCTAATCAACACCGTGAGTTTGGAAGAAATCTGAGACGGTCAAAAATTGAGTCTAAAAAAACACAAAGGGGTACCCCTTAGTGTTTTTTGGGTGAAATATGTGACCTCCTCAGCTCTTCTTCAAACCCACACCGTGTGTCAGAGAGGTCCTGACGAAGACAGTGGTGTGGTAAAATTTGCCCTACCACATCCCAAAGCTGAGATATAGGGACATGTTTTGCTGCATAAAATGTATAACTGTAAATTTCATGATGGGATTCCTACTTCCAGTGAAGCTAGGTAAACACAAGAGTAGAAGGGTGCAATCAGAAAAGCCTAGTCAGTCCAATATATCCTATATTGCATCTGTATTTTGCTTTATTGGATGTATAAAAAGCTCATAAATTTAACTCCAATATATTCAACACCAATAAACCTATTGAGAGAAATTCCCAGTTAAGTTTGTCCTCATATCTCAGCTTTGGGATGAGATAGGCTGAAAATAATCACACCTTTGTGTAAGTCAGGACCTGCCTAATCAACACCGTGAGTTTGGAAGAAATCTGAGACGGTCAAAAATTGAGTCTAAAAAAACACAAAGGGGTACCCCTTAGTGTTTTTTGGGTGAAATATGTGACCTCCTCAGCTCTTCTTCAAACCCACACCGTGTGTCAGAGAGGTACTGACGAAGGCAGTGGTGTGGTAATTTTTGCCCTACCACATCCCAAAGCTGAGATATAGGGACATGTTTTGCTGCATAAAATGTATAACTGTAAATTTCATGATGGGATTCCTACTTCCAGTGAAGCTAGGTAAACACAAGAGTAGAAGGGTGCAATCAGAAAAGCCTAGTCAGTCCAATATATCCTACATTGCATCTGTATTTTACTTTATTGGATGTATAAAAAGCTCATAAATTTAATTCCAATATATTCAACACCAATAAACCTATTGAGAGAAAATCCCAGTTAAGTTTGTCCTCATATTTCAGCTTTGGGATGAGATAGGCTGAAAATAATCACACCTTTGTGTAAGTCAGGACCTGCCTAATCAACATCGTGAGTTTGGAGGAAATCTGAGACGGTCAAAAATTTAGTCTAAAAAAACACAAAGGGGTACCCCTTAGTGTTTTTTTGGGTGAAATATGTGACCTCCTCAGATCTTCTTCAAACCCACACCGTGTGTCAGAGAGGTCCTGACAAAGACAGTGGTGTGGTAATTGTTGCCCTATCACATCCCAAAGCTGAGATATAGGGACATGTTGTGCTGCATAAAATGTATAACTGTAAATTTCATGATGGGATTCCTACTTCCAGTGAAGCTAGGTAAACACATGAGTAGAAGGGTGCGATCAGAAAAGCCTAGTCAGTCCAATATATCCTACATTGCATCTGTATTTTGCTTTATTGGACGTATAAAAAGCTCATAAATTGAATTCCAATATATTCAACACCAATAAACCTATTGAGAGAAAATCCCAGTTAAGTTTGTCCTCATATCTCAGCTTTGGGATGAGATAGGCTGAAAATAATCACACCTTTGTGTAAGTCAGGACCTGCCCAATCAACACCGTGAGTTTGGAAGAAATCTGAGACGGTCTAAAATTGAGTCTAAAAAAACACAAAGGGGTACCCCTTAGTTTTTTTTGGGGTGAAATATGTGACCTCCTCAGATCTTCTTCAAACCCACACCGTGTGTCAGAGAGGTACTGACAAAGACAGTGGTGTGGTAATTGTTGCCCTATCACATCCCAAAGCTGAGATATAGGGACATGTTGTGCTGCATAAAATGTATAACTGTAAATTTCATGATGGGATTCCTACTTTCAGTGAAGCTAGGTAAACACAAGAGTAGAAGGGTGCGATCAGAAAAGCCTAGTCAGTCCAATATATCCTACATTGCATCTGTATTTTGCTTTATTGGACATATAACAAGCTCATAAATTTAATTCCAATATATTCAACACCAATAAACCTATTGAGAGAAAATCCCAGTTAAGTTTGTCCTCATATTTCAGCTTTGGGATGAGATAGGCTGAAAATAATCACACCTTTGTGTAAGTCAGGACCTGCCTAATCAACATCGTGAGTTTGGAGGAAATCTGAGACGGTCAAAAATTGAGTCTAAAAAAACACAAAGGGGTACCCCTTAGTGTTTTTTTGTGTGAAATATGTGACCTCCTCAGATCTTCTTCAAACCCACACCGTGTGTCAGAGAGGTCCTGACAAAGACAGTGGTGTGGTAATTGTTGCCCTATCACATCCCAAAGCTGAGATATAGGGACATGTTGTGCTGCATAAAATGTATAACTGTAAATTTCATGATGGGATTCCTACTTCCAGTGAAGCTAGGTAAACACAAGAGTAGAAGGGTGCGATCAGAAAAGCCTAGTCAGTCCAATATATCCTACATTGCATCTGTATTTTGCTTTATTGGACATATAACAAGCTCATAAATTTAATTCCAATATATTCAACACCAATAAACCTATTGAGAGAAAATCCCAGTTAAGTTTGTCCTCATATTTCAGCTTTGGGATGAGATAGGCTGAAAATAATCACACCTTTGTGTAAGTCAGGACCTGCCTAATCAACATCGTGAGTTTGGAGGAAATCTGAGACGGTCAAAAATTTAGTCTAAAAAAACACAAAGGGGTACCCCTTAGTGTTTTTTTGGGTGAAATATGTGACCTCCTCAGATCTTCTTCAAACCCACACCGTGTGTCAGAGAGGTCCTGACAAAGACAGTGGTGTGGTAATTGTTGCCCTATCACATCCCAAAGCTGAGATATAGGGACATGTTGTGCTGCATAAAATGTATAACTGTAAATTTCATGATGGGATTCCTACTTCCAGTGAAGCTAGGTAAACACATGAGTAGAAGGGTGCGATCAGAAAAGCCTAGTCAGTCCAATATATCCTACATTGCATCTGTATTTTGCTTTATTGGACATATAACAAGCTCATAAATTTAATTCCAATATATTCAACACCAATAAACCTATTGAGAGAAAATCCCAGTTAAGTTTGTCCTCATATTTCAGCTTTGGGATGAGATAGGCTGAAAATAATCACACCTTTGTGTAAGTCAGGACCTGCCTAATCAACATCGTGAGTTTGGAGGAAATCTGAGACGGTCAAAAATTTAGTCTAAAAAAACACAAAGGGGTACCCCTTAGTGTTTTTTTGGGTGAAATATGTGACCTCCTCAGATCTTCTTCAAACCCACACCGTGTGTCAGGGAGGTCCTGACAAAGACAGTGGTGTGGTAATTGTTGCCCTATCACATCCCAAAGCTGAGATATAGGGACATGTTGTGCTGCATAAAATGTATAACTGTAAATTTCATGATGGGATTCCTACTTCCAGTGAAGCTAGGTAAACACATGAGTAGAAGGGTGCGATCAGAAAAGCCTAGTCAGTCCAATATATCCTACATTGCATCTGTATTTTGCTTTCTTGGACGTATAAAAAGCTCATAAATTTAATTCCAATATATTCAACACCAATAAAACTATTGAGAGAAATTCCCAGTTAAGTTTGTCCTCATATCTCAGCTTTGGGATGAGATAGGCTGAAAATAATCACACATTTGTGTAAGTCAGGACCTGCCTAATCAACACCGTGAGTTTGGAAGAAATCTGAGACGGTCAAAAATTGAGTCTAAAAAACCCAAAGGGGTACCCCTTAGTTTTTTTTGGGTGAAATATGTGACCTCCTCAGATCTTCTTCAAACCCACACCGTGTGTCAGGGAGGTCCTGACAAAGACAGTGGTGTGGTAATTGTTGCCCTACCACATCCCAAAGCTGAGATATAGGGACATGTTGTGCTGCATAAAATGTATAACTGTAAATTTCATGATGGGATTCCTACTTCCAGTGAAGCTAGGTAAACACAAGAGTAGAAGGGTGCGATCAGAAAAGCCTAGTCAGTCCAATATATCCTACATTGCATCTGTATTTTGCTTTATTGGACATATAACAAGCTCATAAATTTAATTCCAATATATTCAACACCAATAAACCTATTGAGAGAAATTCCCAGTTAAGTTTGTCTTCATATCTCAGCTTTGGGATGAGATAGGCTGAAAATAATCACACCTTTGTGTAAGTCAGGACCTGCCTAATCAACATCGTGAGTTTGGAAGAAATCTGAGACGGTCAAAAATTGATTCTAAAAAAACCCAAAGGCGTACCCCTTAGTGTTTTTTTGGGTGAAATATGTGACCTCCTCAGCTCTTCTTCAAACCCACACCGTGTGTCAGGGAGGTCCTGACAAAGACAGTGGTGTGGTAATTGTTGCCCTACCACATCCCAAAGCTGAGATATAGGGACATGTTTTGCTGCATAAAATGTATAACTGTAAAATTCATGATGGGATTCCTACTTCCAGTGAAGCTAAGTAAACACAAGAGTAGAAGGGTGCGATCAGAAAAGCCTAGTCAGTCCAATATATCCTACATTGCATCTGTATTTTGCTTTATTGGACATATAACAAGCTCATAAATTTAATTCCAATATATTCAACACCAATAAACCTATTGAGAGAAAATCCCAGTTAAGTTTGTCCTCATATCTCAGCTTTGGGATGAGATAGGCTGAAAATATTCACACCTTTGTGTAAGTCAGGACCTGCCTAATCAACACCGTGAGTTTGGAAGAAATCTGAGACAGTCAACAATTTAGTCTAAAAAACACAAAGGGGTACCCCTTAGTGTTTTTTTGGGTGAAATATGTGACCTCCTCAGCTCTTCTTCAAACCCACACCGTGTGTCAGAGAGGTCCTGACGAAGACAGTGGTATGGTAATTTTTGCCCTACCACATCCCAAAGCTGAGATATAGGGACATGTTTTGCTGCATAAAATGTATAACTGTAAAATTCATGATGGGATTCCTACTTCCAGTGAAGCTAAGTAAACAAAAGAGTAGAAGGGTGCGATCAGAAAAGCCTAGTCAGTCCAATATATCCTACATTGCATCTGTATTTTGCTTTATTGGATGTATAAAAAGCTCATAAATTTAATTCCAATATATTCAACACCAATAAACCTATTGAGAGAAATTCCCAGTTAAGTTTGTCCTCATATCTCAGCTTTGGGATGAGATAGGCTGAAAATAATCACACCTTTGTGTAAGTCAGGACCTGCCTAATCAACACCGTGAGTTTGGAAGAAATCTGAGACGGTCAAAAATTGAGTCTAAAAAAACACAAAGGGGTACCCCTTAGTGTTTTTTGGGTGAAATATGTGACCTCCTCAGCTCTTCTTCAAACCCACACCGTGTGTCAGAGAGGTACTGACGAAGGCAGTGGTGTGGTAATTTTTGCCCTACCACATCCCAAAGCTGAGATATAGGGACATGTTTTGCTGCATAAAATGTATAACTGTAAATTTCATGATGGGATTCCTACTTCCAGTGAAGCTAGGTAAACACAAGAGTAGAAGGGTGCAATCAGAAAAGCCTAGTCAGTCCAATATATCCTACATTGCATCTGTATTTTGCTTTATTGGATGTATAAAAAGCTCATAAATTTAATTCCAATATATTCAACACCAATAAACCTATTGAGAGAAAATCCCAGTTAAGTTTGTCCTCATATTTCAGCTTTGGGATGAGATAGGCTGAAAATAATCACACCTTTGTGTAAGTCAGGACCTGCCTAATCAACATCGTGAGTTTGGAGGAAATCTGAGACGGTCAAAAATTTAGTCTAAAAAAACACAAAGGGGTACCCCTTAGTGTTTTTTTGGGTGAAATATGTGACCTCCTCAGATCTTCTTCAAACCCACACCGTGTGTCAGAGAGGTCCTGACAAAGACAGTGGTGTGGTAATTGTTGCCCTATCACATCCCAAAGCTGAGATATAGGGACATGTTGTGCTGCATAAAATGTATAACTGTAAATTTCATGATGGGATTCCTACTTCCAGTGAAGCTAGGTAAACACATGAGTAGAAGGGTGCGATCAGAAAAGCCTAGTCAGTCCAATATATCCTACATTGCATCTGTATTTTGCTTTATTGGATGTATAAAAAGCTCATAAATTTAATTCCAATATATTCAACACCAATAAACCTATTGAGAGAAATTCCCAGTTAAGTTTGTCCTCATATCTCAGCTTTGGGATGAGATAGGCTGAAAATAATCACACCTTTGTGTAAGTCAGGACCTGCCTAATCAACACCGTGAGTTTGGAAGAAATCTGAGACGGTCAAAAATTGAGTCTAAAAAAACACAAAGGGGTACCCCTTAGTGTTTTTTGGGTGAAATATGTGACCTCCTCAGCTCTTCTTCAAACCCACACCGTGTGTCAGAGAGGTACTGACGAAGGCAGTGGTGTGGTAATTTTTGCCCTACCACATCCCAAAGCTGAGATATAGGGACATGTTTTGCTGCATAAAATGTATAACTGTAAATTTCATGATGGGATTCCTACTTCCAGTGAAGCTAGGTAAACACAAGAGTAGAAGGGTGCAATCAGAAAAGCCTAGTCAGTCCAATATATCCTACATTGCATCTGTATTTTGCTTTATTGGATGTATAAAAAGCTCATAAATTTAATTCCAATATATTCAACACCAATAAACCTATTGAGAGAAAATCCCAGTTAAGTTTGTCCTCATATTTCAGCTTTGGGATGAGATAGGCTGAAAATAATCACACCTTTGTGTAAGTCAGGACCTGCCTAATCAACATCGTGAGTTTGGAGGAAATCTGAGACGGTCAAAAATTTAGTCTAAAAAAACACAAAGGGGTACCCCTTAGTGTTTTTTTGGGTGAAATATGTGACCTCCTCAGATCTTCTTCAAACCCACACCGTGTGTCAGAGAGGTCCTGACAAAGACAGTGGTGTGGTAATTGTTGCCCTATCACATCCCAAAGCTGAGATATAGGGACATGTTGTGCTGCATAAAATGTATAACTGTAAATTTCATGATGGGATTCCTACTTCCAGTGAAGCTAGGTAAACACATGAGTAGAAGGGTGCGATCAGAAAAGCCTAGTCAGTCCAATATATCCTACATTGCATCTGTATTTTGCTTTATTGGACGTATAAAAAGCTCATAAATTTAATTCCAATATATTCAACACCAATAAACCTATTGAGAGAAAAACCCAGTTAAGTTTGTCCTCATATCTCAGCTTTGGGATGAGATAGGCTGAAAATAATCACACCTTTGTGTAAGTCAGGACCTGCCCAATCAACACCGTGAGTTTGGAAGAAATCTGAGACGGTCAAAAATTGAGTCTAAAAAAACACAAAGGGGTACCCCTTAGTGTTTTTTTGGGTGAAATATGTGACCTCCTCAGCTCTTCTTCAAACCCACACCGTGTGTCAGAGAGGTCCTGACGAAGACAGTGGTGTGGTAACTGTTGCCCTACCACATCCCAAAGCTGAGATATAGGGACATGTTTTGCTGCATAAAATGTATAACTGTAAATTTCATGATGGGATTCCTACTTCCAGTGAAGCTAGGTAAACACAAGAGTAGAAGGGTGCAATCAGAAAAGCCTAGTCAGTCCAATATATCCTACATTGCATCTGTATTTTGCTTTATTGGACGTATAAAAAGCTCATAAATTTAATTCCAATATATTCAACACCAATAAACCTATTGAGAGAAATTCCCAGTTAAGTTTGTCTTCATATCTCAGCTTTGGGATGAGATAGGCTGAAAATAATCACACCTTTGTGTAAGTCAGGACCTGCCTAATCAACATCGTGAGTTTGGAAGAAATCTGAGACGGTCAAAAATTGATTCTAAAAAAACCCAAAGGCGTACCCCTTAGTGTTTTTTTGGGTGAAATATGTGACCTCCTCAGCTCTTCTTCAAACCCACACCGTGTGTCAGGGAGGTCCTGACAAAGACAGTGGTGTGGTAATTGTTGCCCTACCACATCCCAAAGCTGAGATATAGGGACATGTTTTGCTGCATAAAATGTATAACTGTAAAATTCATGATGGGATTCCTACTTCCAGTGAAGCTAAGTAAACACAAGAGTAGAAGGGTGCGATCAGAAAAGCCTAGTCAGTCCAATATATCCTACATTGCATCTGTATTTTGCTTTATTGGACATATAACAAGCTCATAAATTTAATTCCAATATATTCAACACCAATAAACCTATTGAGAGAAAATCCCAGTTAAGTTTGTCCTCATATCTCAGCTTTGGGATGAGATAGGCTGAAAATAATCACACCTTTGTGTAAGTCAGGACCTGCCTAATCAACACCGTGAGTTTGGAAGAAATCTGAGACGGTCAAAAATTGAGTCTAAAAAAACACAAAGGGGTACCCCTTAGTGTTTTTTGGGTGAAATATGTGACCTCCTCAGCTCTTCTTCAAACCCACACCGTGTGTCAGAGAGGTACTGACGAAGGCAGTGGTGTGGTAATTTTTGCCCTACCACATCCCAAAGCTGAGATATAGGGACATGTTTTGCTGCATAAAATGTATAACTGTAAATTTCATGATGGGATTCCTACTTCCAGTGAAGCTAGGTAAACACAAGAGTAGAAGGGTGCAATCAGAAAAGCCTAGTCAGTCCAATATATCCTACATTGCATCTGTATTTTGCTTTATTGGATGTATAAAAAGCTCATAAATTTAATTCCAATATATTCAACACCAATAAACCTATTGAGAGAAAATCCCAGTTAAGTTTGTCCTCATATTTCAGCTTTGGGATGAGATAGGCTGAAAATAATCACACCTTTGTGTAAGTCAGGACCTGCCTAATCAACATCGTGAGTTTGGAGGAAATCTGAGACGGTCAAAAATTTAGTCTAAAAAAACACAAAGGGGTACCCCTTAGTGTTTTTTTGGGTGAAATATGTGACCTCCTCAGATCTTCTTCAAACCCACACCGTGTGTCAGAGAGGTCCTGACAAAGACAGTGGTGTGGTAATTGTTGCCCTATCACATCCCAAAGCTAAGATATAGGGACATGTTGTGCTGCATAAAATGTAAAACTGTAAATTTCATGATGGGATTCCTACTTCCAGTGAAGCTAGGTAAACACATGAGTAGAAGGGTGCGATCAGAAAAGCCTAGTCAGTCCAATATATCCTACATTGCATCTGTATTTTGCTTTATTGGATGTATAAAAAGCTCATAAATTTAATTCCAATATATTCAACACCAATAAACCTATTGAGAGAAAATCCCAGTTAAGTTTGTCCTCATATTTCAGCTTTGGGATGAGATAGGCTGAAAATAATCACACCTTTGTGTAAGTCAGGACCTGCCTAATCAACATCGTGAGTTTGGAGGAAATCTGAGACGGTCAAAAATTTAGTCTAAAAAAACACAAAGGGGTACCCCTTAGTGTTTTTTTGGGTGAAATATGTGACCTCCTCAGATCTTCTTCAAACCCACACCGTGTGTCAGAGAGGTCCTGACAAAGACAGTGGTGTGGTAATTGTTGCCCTATCACATCCCAAAGCTGAGATATAGGGACATGTTGTGCTGCATAAAATGTATAACTGTAAATTTCATGATGGGATTCCTACTTCCAGTGAAGCTAGGTAAACACATGAGTAGAAGGGTGCGATCAGAAAAGCCTAGTCAGTCCAATATATCCTACATTGCATCTGTATTTTGCTTTATTGGACGTATAAAAAGCTCATAAATTTAATTCCAATATATTCAACACCAATAAACCTATTGAGAGAAAAACCCAGTTAAGTTTGTCCTCATATCTCAGCTTTGGGATGAGATAGGCTGAAAATAATCACACCTTTGTGTAAGTCAGGACCTGCCCAATCAACACCGTGAGTTTGGAAGAAATCTGAGACGGTCAAAAATTGAGTCTAAAAAAACACAAAGGGGTACCCCTTAGTGTTTTTTGGGTGAAATATGTGACCTCCTCAGATCTTCTTCAAACCCACACCGTGTGTCAGAGAGGTCCTGACAAAGACAGTGGTGTGGTAATTGTTGCCCTATCACATCCCAAAGCTGAGATATAGGGACATGTTGTGCTGCATAAAATGTATAACTGTAAATTTCATGATGGGATTCCTACTTCCAGTGAAGCTAGGTAAACACATGAGTAGAAGGGTGCGATCAGAAAAGCCTAGTCAGTCCAATATATCCTACATTGCATCTGTATTTTGCTTTATTGGACGTATAAAAAGCTCATAAATTTAATTCCAATATATTCAACACCAATAAAACTATTGAGAGTAATTCCCAGTTAAGTTTGTCCTCATATCTCAGCTTTGGGATGAGATAGGCTGAAAATAATCACACATTTGTGTAAGTCAGGACCTGCCTAATCAACACCGTGAGTTTGGAAGAAATCTGAGACGGTCAAAAATTGAGTCTAAAAAACCCAAAGGGGTACCCCTTAGTGTTTTTTTGGGTGAAATATGTGACCTCCTCAGCTCTTCTTCAAACCCACACCGTGTGTCAGAGAGGTCCTGACGAAGACAGTGGTGTGGTAACTGTTGCCCTACCACATCCCAAAGCTGAGATATAGGGACATGTTTTGCTGCATAAAATGTATAACTGTAAATTTCATGATGGGATTCCTACTTCCAGTGAAGCTAGGTAAACACAAGAGTAGAAGGGTGCAATCAGAAAAGCCTAGTCAGTCCAATATATCCTACATTGCATCTGTATTTTGCTTTATTGGACGTATAAAAAGCTCATAAATTTAATTCCAATATATTCAACACCAATAAACCTATTGAGAGAAATTCCCAGTTAAGTTTGTCTTCATATCTCAGCTTTGGGATGAGATAGGCTGAAAATAATCACACCTTTGTGTAAGTCAGGACCTGCCTAATCAACATCGTGAGTTTGGAAGAAATCTGAGACGGTCAAAAATTGAGTCTAAAAAAACCCAAAGGCGTACCCCTTAGTGTTTTTTTGGGTGAAATATGTGACCTCCTCAGCTCTTCTTCAAACCCACACCGTGTGTCAGGGAGGTCCTGACAAAGACAGTGGTGTGGTAATTGTTGCCCTACCACATCCCAAAGCTGAGATATAGGGACATGTTTTGCTGCATAAAATGTATAACTGTAAAATTCATGATGGGATTCCTACTTCCAGTGAAGCTAAGTAAACACAAGAGTAGAAGGGTGCGATCAGAAAAGCCTAGTCAGTCCAATATATCCTACATTGCATCTGTATTTTGCTTTATTGGACATATAACAAGCTCATAAATTTAATTCCAATATATTCAACACCAATAAACCTATTGAGAGAAAATCCCAGTTAAGTTTGTCCTCATATCTCAGCTTTGGGATGAGATAGGCTGAAAATATTCACACCTTTATGTAAGTCAGGACCTGCCTAATCAACACCGTGAGTTTGGAAGTAATCTGAGACAGTCAACAATTTAGTCTAAAAAACACAAAGGGGTACCCCTTAGTGTTTTTTTGGGTGAAATATGTGACCTCCTCAGCTCTTCTTCAAACCCACACCGTGTGTCAGAGAGGTCCTGACGAAGACAGTGGTGTGGTAATTTTTGCCCTACCACATCCCAAAGCTGAGATATAGGGACATGTTTTGCTGCATAAAATGTATAACTGTAAATTTCATGATGGGATTCCTACTTCCAGTGAAGCTAGGTAAACACAAGAGTAGAAGGGTGCAATCAGAAAAGCCTAGTCAGTCCAATATATCCTACATTGCATCTGTATTTTGCTTTATTGGACGTATAAAAAGCTCATAAATTTAATTCCAATATATTCAACACCAATAAACCTATTGAGAGAAATTCCCAGTTAAGTTTGTCCTCATATCTCAGCTTTGGGATGAGATAGGCTGAAAATATTCACACCTTTGTGTAAGTCAGGACCTGCCTAATCAACACCGTGAGTTTGGAAGAAATCTGAGACCGTCAAAAATTGAGTCTAAAAAACACAAAGGGGTACCCCTTAGTGTGTTTTTTGGGTGAAATATGTGACTTCCTCAGCTCTTCTTCAAACCCACACCGTGTGTCAGAGAGGTCCTGACGAAGACAGTGGTGTGGTAAATTTTGCCCTACCACATCCCAAAGCTGAGATATAGGGACATGTTTTGCTGCATAAAATGCATAACTGTAAATTTCATGATGGGATTCCTACTTCCAGTGAAGCTAGGTAAACACAAGAGTAGATGGGTGCGATCAGAAAAGCCTAGTCAGTCCAATATATCCTACATTGCATCTGTATTTTGCTTTGTTGGACGTATAAAAAGCTCATAAATTTAATTCCAATATATTCAACACCAATAAACCTATTGAGAGAAATTCCCAGTTAAGTTTGTCCTCATAACTCAGCTTTGGGATGAGATAGGCTGAAAATAATCACACCTTTGTGTAAGTCAGGACCTGCCTAATCAACATCGTGAGTTTGGAAGAAATCTGAGACAGTCAAAAATTTAGTCTAAAAAACACAAAGGGGTACCCCTTAGTGTTTTTTTGGGTGAAATATGTGACCTCCTCAGCTCTTCTTCAAACCCACACCGTGTGTCAGAGAGGTCCTGACGAAGACAGTGGTGTGGTAAAATTTGCCCTACCACATCCCAAAGCTGAGATATAGGGACATGTTTTGCTGCATAAAATGTATAACTGTAAATTTCATGATGGGATTCCTACTTCCAGTGAAGCTAGGTAAACACAAGAGTAGAAGGGTGCAATCAGAAAAGCCTAGTCAGTCCAATATATCCTACATTGCATCTGTATTTTGCTTTATTGGATGTATAAAAAGCTCATAAATTTAATTCCAATATATTCAACACCAATAAACCTATTGAGAGAAATTCCCAGTTAAGTTTGTCCTCATAACTCAGCTTTGGGATGAGATAGGCTGAAAATAATCACACCTTTGTGTAAGTCAGGACCTGCCTAATCAACATCGTGAGTTTGGAAGAAATCTGAGACAGTCAAAAATTTAGTCTAAAAAACACAAAGGGGTACCCCTTAGTGTTTTTTTGGGTGAAATATGTGACCTCCTCAGCTCTTCTTCAAACCCACACCGTGTGTCAGAGAGGTCCTGACGAAGACAGTGGTGTGGTAAAATTTGCCCTACCACATCCCAAAGCTGAGATATAGGGACATGTTTTGCTGCATAAAATGTATAACTGTAAATTTCATGATGGGATTCCTACTTCCAGTGAAGCTAGGTAAACACAAGAGTAGAAGGGTGCAATCAGAAAAGCCTAGTCAGTCCAATATATCCTACATTGCATCTGTATTTTGCTTTATTGGATGTATAAAAAGCTCATAAATTTAATTCCAATATATTCAACACCAATAAACCTATTGAGAGAAATTCCCAGTTAAGTTTGTCCTCATATCTCAGCTTTGGGATGAGATAGGCTGAAAATAATCACACCTTTGTGTAAGTCAGGACCTGCCTAATCAACACCGTGAGTTTGGAAGAAATCTGAGACGGTCAAAAATTGAGTCTAAAAAAACACAAAGGGGTACCCCGTAGTGTTTTTTGGGTGAAATATGTGACCTCCTCAGCTCTTCTTCAAACCCACACCGTGTGTCAGAGAGGTCCTGACGAAGGCAGTTGTGTGGTAATTTTTGCCATACCACATCCCAAAGCTGAGATATAGGGACATGTTTTGCTGCATAAAATGTATAACTGTAAATTTCATGATGGGATTCCTACTTCCAGTGAAGCTAGGTAAACACAAGAATAGAAGGGTGCAATCAGAAAAGCCTAGTCAGTCCAATATATCCTACATTGCATTTGTATTTTGCTTTATTGGATGTATAAAAAGCTCATAAATTTAATTCCAATATATTCAACACCAATAAACCTATTGAGAGAAAATCCCAGTTAAGTTTGTCCTCATATTTCAGCTTTGGGATGAGATAGGCTGAACATAATCACACCTTTGTGTAAGTCAGGACCTGCCTAATCAACATCGTGAGTTTGGAGGAAATCTGAGATGGTCAAAAATTTAGTCTAAAAAAACACAAAGGGGTACCCCTTAGTGTTTTTTTGGGTGAAATATGTGACCTCCTCAGATCTTCTTCAAACCCACACCGTGTGTCAGAGAGGTCCTGACAAAGACAGTGGTGTGGTAATTGTTGCCCTATCACACCCCAAAGCTGAGATATAGGGACATGTTGTGCTGCATAAAATGTATAACTGTAAATTTCATGATGGGATTCCTACTTCCAGTGAAGCTAGGTAAACACATGAGTAGAAGGGTGCGATCAGAAAAGCCTAGTCAGTCCAATATATCCTACATTGCATCTGTATTTTGCTTTATTGGACGTATAAAAAGCTCATAAATTGAATTCCAATATATTCAACACCAATAAACCTATTGAGAGAAAATCCCAGTTAAGTTTGTCCTCATATCTCAGCTTTGGGATGAGATAGGCTGAAAATAATCACACCTTTGTGTAAGTCAGGACCTGCCTAATCAACATCGTGAGTTTGGAAGAAATCTGAGACGGTCAAAAATTGAGTCTAAAAAATCCCAAAGGGGTACCCCTTAGTGTTTTTTTGGGTGAAATATGTGACCTCCTCAGCTCTTCTTCAAACCCACACCGTGTGTCAGGGAGGTCCTGACAAAGACAGTGGTGTGGTAATTGTTGCCCTACCACATCCCAAAGCTGAGATATAGGGACATGTTTTGCTGCATAAAATGTATAACTGTAAATTTCATGATGGGATTCCTACTTCCAGTGAAGCTAAGTAAACACAAGAGTAGAAGGGTGCGATCAGAAAAGCCTAGTCAGTCCAATATATCCTACTTTGCATCTGTATTTTGCTTTATTGGACATATAACAAGCTCATAAATTTAATTCCAATATATTCAACACCAATAAACCTATTGAGAGAAATTCCCAGTTAAGTTTGTCCTCATATCTCAGCTTTGGGATGAGATAGGCTGAAAATAATCACACCTTTGTGTAAGTCAGGACCTGCCTAATCAACACTGTGAGTTTGGAAGAAATCTGAGACGGTCAAAAATTGAGTCTAAAAAAACACAAAGGGGTACCCCTTAGTGTTTTTTGGGTGAAATATGTGACCTCCTCAGCTCTTCTTCAAACCCACACCGTGTGTCAGAGAGGTCCTGACGAAGACAGTGGTGTGGTAAATTTTGCCCTACCACATCCCAAAGCTGAGATATAGGGACATGTTTTGCTGCATAAAATGTATAACTGTAAATTTCATGATGGGATTCCTACTTCCAGTGAAGCTAGGTAAACACAAGAGTAGAAGGGTGCGATCAGAAAAGCCTAGTCAGTCCAATATATCCTACATTGCATCTGTATTTTGCTTTATTGGATGTATAAAACGCTCATAAATTTAATTCCAATATATTCAACACCAATAAACCTATTGAGAGAAATTCCCAGTTAAGTTTGTCCTCATATCTCAGCTTTGGGATGAGATAGGCTGAAAATAATCACACCTTTGTGTAAGTCAGGACCTGCCTAATCAACACCGTGAGTTTGGAAGAAATCTGAGACGGTCAAAAATTGAGTCTAAAAAAACACAAAGGGGTACCCCTTAGTGTTTTTTGGGTGAAATATGTGACCTCCTCAGATCTTCTTCAAACCCACACCGTGTGTCAGAGAGGTACTGACGAAGGCAGTGGTGTGGTAATTTTTGCCCTACCACATCCCAAAGCTGAGATATAGGGACATGTTTTGCTGCATAAAATGTATAACTGTAAATTTCATGATGGGATTCCTACTTCCAGTGAAGCTAGGTAAACACAAGAGTAGAAGGGTGCAATCAGAAAAGCCTAGTCAGTCCAATATATCCTACATTGCATCTGTATTTTGCTTTATTGGATGTATAAAAAGCTCATAAATTTAATTCCAATATATTCAACACCAATAAACCTATTGAGAGAAAATCCCAGTTAAGTTTGTCCTCATATTTCAGCTTTGGGATGAGATAGGCTGAAAATAATCACACCTTTGTGTAAGTCAGGACCTGCCTAATCAACATCGTGAGTTTGGAGGAAATCTGAGACGGTCAAAAATTGAGTCTAAAAAAACACAAAGGGGTACCCCTTAGTGTTTTTTTGGGTGAAATATGTGACCTCCTCAGATATTCTTCAAACCCACACCGTGTGTCAGAGAGGTCCTGACAAAGACAGTGGTGTGGTAATTGTTGCCCTATCACATCCCAAAGCTGAGATATAGGGACATGTTGTGCTGCATAAAATGTATAACTGTAAATTTCATGATGGGATTCCTACTTCCAGTGAAGCTAGGTAAACACATGAGTAGAAGGGTGCGATCAGAAAAGCCTAGTCAGTCCAATATATCCTACATTGCATCTGTATTTTGCTTTCTTGGACAAATAAAAAGCTCATAAATTTAATTCCAATATATTCAACACCAATAAAACTATTGAGAGAAATTCCCAGTTAAGTTTGTCCTCATATCTCAGCTTTGGGATGAGATAGGCTGAAAATAATCACACATTTGTGTAAGTCAGGACCTGCCTAATCAACACTGTGAGTTTGGAAGAAATCTGAGACGGTCAAAAATTGAGTCTAAAAAACCCAAAGGGGTACCCCTTAGTGTTTTTTTGGGTGAAATATGTGACCTCCTCAGCTCTTCTTCAAACCCACACCGTGTGTCAGAGAGGTCCTGACGAAGACAGTGGTGTGGTAACTGTTGCCCTACCACATCCCAAAGCTGAGATATAGGGACATGTTTTGCTGCATAAAATGTATAACTGTAAATTTCATGATGGGATTCCTACTTCCAGTGAAGCTAGGTAAACACAAGAGTAGAAGGGTGCGATCAGAAAAGCCTAGTCAGTCCAATATATCCTACATTGCATCTGTATTTTGCTTTATTGGATGTATAAAACGCTCATAAATTTAATTCCAATATATTCAACACCAATAAACCTATTGAGAGAAATTCCCAGTTAAGTTTGTCCTCATATCTCAGCTTTGGGATGAGATAGGCTGAAAATAATCACACCTTTGTGTAAGTCAGGACCTGCCTAATCAACACCGTGAGTTTGGAAGAAATCTGAGACGGTCAAAAATTGAGTCTAAAAAAACACAAAGGGGTACCCCTTAGTGTTTTTTGGGTGAAATATGTGACCTCCTCAGATCTTCTTCAAACCCACACCGTGTGTCAGAGAGGTACTGACGAAGGCAGTGGTGTGGTAATTTTTGCCCTACCACATCCCAAAGCTGAGATATAGGGACATGTTTTGCTGCATAAAATGTATAACTGTAAATTTCATGATGGGATTCCTACTTCCAGTGAAGCTAGGTAAACACAAGAGTAGAAGGGTGCAATCAGAAAAGCCTAGTCAGTCCAATATATCCTACATTGCATCTGTATTTTGCTTTATTGGATGTATAAAAAGCTCATAAATTTAATTCCAATATATTCAACACCAATAAACCTATTGAGAGAAAATCCCAGTTAAGTTTGTCCTCATATTTCAGCTTTGGGATGAGATAGGCTGAAAATAATCACACCTTTGTGTAAGTCAGGACCTGCCTAATCAACATCGTGAGTTTGGAGGAAATCTGAGACGGTCAAAAATTGAGTCTAAAAAAACACAAAGGGGTACCCCTTAGTGTTTTTTTGGGTGAAATATGTGACCTCCTCAGATATTCTTCAAACCCACACCGTGTGTCAGAGAGGTCCTGACAAAGACAGTGGTGTGGTAATTGTTGCCCTATCACATCCCAAAGCTGAGATATAGGGACATGTTGTGCTGCATAAAATGTATAACTGTAAATTTCATGATGGGATTCCTACTTCCAGTGAAGCTAGGTAAACACATGAGTAGAAGGGTGCGATCAGAAAAGCCTAGTCAGTCCAATATATCCTACATTGCATCTGTATTTTGCTTTCTTGGACAAATAAAAAGCTCATAAATTTAATTCCAATATATTCAACACCAATAAAACTATTGAGAGAAATTCCCAGTTAAGTTTGTCCTCATATCTCAGCTTTGGGATGAGATAGGCTGAAAATAATCACACATTTGTGTAAGTCAGGACCTGCCTAATCAACACTGTGAGTTTGGAAGAAATCTGAGACGGTCAAAAATTGAGTCTAAAAAACCCAAAGGGGTACCCCTTAGTGTTTTTTTGGGTGAAATATGTGACCTCCTCAGCTCTTCTTCAAACCCACACCGTGTGTCAGAGAGGTCCTGACGAAGACAGTGGTGTGGTAACTGTTGCCCTACCACATCCCAAAGCTGAGATATAGGGACATGTTTTGCTGCATAAAATGTATAACTGTAAATTTCATGATGGGATTCCTACTTCCAGTGAAGCTAGGTAAACACAAGAGTAGAAGGGTGCAATCAGAAAAGCCTAGTCAGTCCAATATATCCTACATTGCATCTGTATTTTGCTTTATTGGACGTATAAAAAGCTCATAAATTTAATTCCAATATATTCAACACCAATAAACCTATTGAGAGAAATTCCCAGTTAAGTTTGTCCTCATATCTCAGCTTTGGGATGAGATAGGCTGAAAATAATCACACCTTTGTGTAAGTCAGGACCTGCCTAATCAACACCGTGAGTTTGGAAGAAATCTGAGACGGTCAAAAATTGAGTCTAAAAAAACACAAAGGGGTACCCCTTAGTGTTTTTTGGGTGAAATATGTGACCTCCTCAGATCTTCTTCAAACCCACACCGTGTGTCAGAGAGGTACTGACGAAGGCAGTGGTGTGGTAATTTTTGCCCTACCACATCCCAAAGCTGAGATATAGGGACATGTTTTGCTGCATAAAATGTATAACTGTAAATTTCATGATGGGATTCCTACTTCCAGTGAAGCTAGGTAAACACAAGAGTAGAAGGGTGCAATCAGAAAAGCCTAGTCAGTCCAATATATCCTACATTGCATCTGTATTTTGCTTTATTGGATGTATAAAAAGCTCATAAATTTAATTCCAATATATTCAACACCAATAAACCTATTGAGAGAAAATCCCAGTTAAGTTTGTCCTCATATTTCAGCTTTGGGATGAGATAGGCTGAAAATAATCACACCTTTGTGTAAGTCAGGACCTGCCTAATCAACATCGTGAGTTTGGAGGAAATCTGAGACGGTCAAAAATTGAGTCTAAAAAAACACAAAGGGGTACCCCTTAGTGTTTTTTTGGGTGAAATATGTGACCTCCTCAGATATTCTTCAAACCCACACCGTGTGTCAGAGAGGTCCTGACAAAGACAGTGGTGTGGTAATTGTTGCCCTATCACATCCCAAAGCTGAGATATAGGGACATGTTGTGCTGCATAAAATGTATAACTGTAAATTTCATGATGGGATTCCTACTTCCAGTGAAGCTAGGTAAACACATGAGTAGAAGGGTGCGATCAGAAAAGCCTAGTCAGTCCAATATATCCTACATTGCATCTGTATTTTGCTTTCTTGGACAAATAAAAAGCTCATAAATTTAATTCCAATATATTCAACACCAATAAAACTATTGAGAGAAATTCCCAGTTAAGTTTGTCCTCATATCTCAGCTTTGGGATGAGATAGGCTGAAAATAATCACACATTTGTGTAAGTCAGGACCTGCCTAATCAACACTGTGAGTTTGGAAGAAATCTGAGACGGTCAAAAATTGAGTCTAAAAAACCCAAAGGGGTACCCCTTAGTGTTTTTTGGGTGAAATATGTGACCTCCTCAGATCTTCTTCAAACCCACACCGTGTGTCAGGGAGGTCCTGACAAAGACAGTGGTGTGGTAATTGTTGCCCTACCACATCCCAAAGCTGAGATATAGGGACATGTTGTGCTGCATAAAATGTATAACTGTAAATTTCATGATGGGATTCCTACTTCCAGTGAAGCTAGGTAAACACAAGAGTAGAAGGGTGCGATCAGAAAAGCCTAGTCAGTCCAATATATCCTACATTGCATCTGTATTTTGCTTTATTGGACATATAACAAGCTCATAAATTTAATTCCAATATATTCAACACCAATAAACCTATTGAGAGAAAATCCCAGTTAAGTTTGTCCTCATATCTCAGCTTTGGGATGAGATAGGCTGAAAATAATCACACCTTTGTGTAAGTCAGGACCTGCCTAATCAACATCATGAGTTTGGAAGAAATCTGAGACGGTCAAAAATTGAGTCTAAAAAAACACAAAGGGGTACCCCTTAGTGTTTTTTTGGGTGAAATATGTGACCTCCTCAGCTCTTCTTCAAACCCACACCGTGTGTCAGAGAGGTCCTGACGAAGACAGTGGTGTGGTAACTGTTGCCCTACCACATCCCAAAGCTGAGATATAGGGACATGTTTTGCTGCATAAAATGTATAACTGTAAATTTCATGATGGGATTCCTACTTCCAGTGAAGCTAGGTAAACACAAGAGTAGAAGGGTGCAATCAGAAAAGCCTAGTCAGTCCAATATATCCTACATTGCATCTGTATTTTGCTTTATTGGACGTATAAAAAGCTCATAAATTTAATTCCAATATATTCAACACCAATAAACCTATTGAGAGAAATTCCCAGTTAAGTTTGTCCTCATATCTCAGCTTTGGGATGAGATAGGCTGAAAATAATCACACCTTTGTGTAAGTCAGGACATGCCTAATCAACATCATGAGTTTGGAAGAAATCTGAGACGGTCAAAAATTGAGTCTAAAAAAACCCAAAGGCGTACCCCTTAGTGTTTTTTTGGGTGAAATATGTGACCTCCTCAGCTCTTCTTCAAACCCACACCGTGTGTCAGGGAGGTCCTGACAAAGACAGTGGTGTGGTAATTGTTGCCCTACCACATCCCAAAGCTGAGGTATAGGGACATGTTTTGCTGCATAAAATGTATAACTGTAAAATTCATGATGGGATTCCTACTTCCAGTGAAGCTAAGTAAACACAAGAGTAGAAGGGTGCGATCAGAAAAGCCTAGTCAGTCCAATATATCCTACATTGCATCTGTATTTTGCTTTATTGGACGTATAAAAAGCTCATAAATTTAATTCCAATATATTCAACACCAATAAACCTATTGAGAGAAATTCCCAGTTAAGTTTGTCCTCTTATCTCAGCTTTGGGATGAGATAGACTGAAAATATTCACACCTTTGTGTAAGTCAGGACCTGCCTAATCAACACCGTGAGTTTGGAAGAAATCTGAGACCGTCAAAAATTGAGTTTAAAAAACACAAAGGGGTACCCCTTAGTGTTTTTTTGGGTGAAATATGTGACCTCCTCAGATCTTCTTCAAACCCACACCGTGTGTCAGGGAGGTCCTGACAAAGACAGTGGTGTGGTAATTGTTGCCCTACCACATCCCAAAGCTGAGATATAGGGACATGTTTTGCTGCATAAAATGTATAACTGTAAATTTCATGATGGGATTCCTACTTCCAGTGAAGCTAAGTAAACACAAGAGTAGAAGGGTGCGATCAGAAAAGCCTAGTCAGTCCAATATATCCTACTTTGCATCTGTATTTTGCTTTATTGGACATATAACAAGCTCATAAATTTAATTCCAATATATTCAACACCAATAAACCTATTGAGAGAAATTCCCAGTTAAGTTTGTCCTCATATCTCAGCTTTGGGATGAGATAGGCTGAAAATAACCACACCTTTGTGTAAGTCAGGACCTGCCTAATCAACACCGTGAGTTTGGAAGAAATCTGAGACGGTAAAAAATTGAGTCTAAAAAAACACAAAGGGGTACCCCTTAGTGTTTTTTGGGTGAAATATGTGCCCTCCTCAGCTCTTCTTCAAACCCACACCGTGTGTCAGAGAGGTCCTGACGAAGACAGTGGTGTGGTAAATTTTGCCCTACCACATCCCAAAGCTGAGATATAGGGACATGTTTTGCTGCATAAAATGTATAACTGTAAATTTCATGATGGGATTCCTACTTCCAGTGAAGCTAGGTAAACACAAGAGTAGAAGGGTGCGATCAGAAAAGCCTAGTCAGTCCAATATATCCTACATTGCATCTGTATTTTGCTTTATTGGATGTATAAAAAGCTCATAAATTTAATTCCAATATATTCAACACCAATAAACCTATTGAGAGAAATTCCCAGTTAAGTTTGTCCTCATATCTCAGCTTTGGGATGAGATAGGCTGAAAATAATCACACCTTTGTGTAAGTCAGGACCTGCCTAATCAACACCGTGAGTTTGGAAGAAATCTGACACGGTCAAAAATTGAGTCTAAAAAAACACAAAGGGGTACCCCTTAGTGTTTTTTGGTCGAAATATGTGACCTCCTCAGCTCTTCTTCAAACCCACACCGTGTGTCAGAGAGGTACTGACGAAGGCAGTGGTGTTTTAATTTTTGCCCTACCACATCCCAAAGCTGAGATATAGGGACATGTTTTGCTGCATAAAATGTATAACTGTAAATTTCATGATGGGATTCCTACTTCCAGTGAAGCTAGGTAAACACAAGAGTAGAAGGGTGCAATCAGAAAAGCCTAGTCAGTCCAATATATCCTACATTGCATCTGTATTTTGCTTTATTGGACATATAACAAGCTCATAAATTTAATTCCAATATATTCAACACCAATAAACCTATTGAGAGAAAATCCCAGTTAAGTTTGTCCTCATATCTCAGCTTTGGGATGAGATAGGCTGAAAATAATCACACCTTTGTGTAAGTCAGGACCTGCCTAATCAACATCATGAGTTTGGAAGAAATCTGAGACGGTCAAAAATTGAGTCTAAAAAAACACAAAGGGGTACCCCTTAGTGTTTTTTTGGGTGAAATATGTGACCTCCTCAGCTCTTCTTCAAACCCACACCGTGTGTCAGAGAGGTCCTGACGAAGACAGTGGTGTGGTAACTGTTGCCCTACCACATCCCAAAGCTGAGATATAGGGACATGTTTTGCTGCATAAAATGTATAACTGTAAATTTCATGATGGGATTCCTACTTCCAGTGAAGCTAGGTAAACACAAGAGTAGAAGGGTGCAATCAGAAAAGCCTAGTCAATCCAAAATATCCTACTTTGCATCTGTATTTTGCTTTATTGGACGTATAAAAAGCTCATAAATTTAATTCCAATATATTCAACACCAATAAACCTATTGAGAGAAATTCCCAGTTAAGTTTGTCTTCATATCTCAGCTTTGGGATGAGATAGGCTGAAAATAATCACACCTTTGTGTAAGTCAGGACCTGCCTAATCAACATCGTGAGTTTGGAAGAAATCTGAGACGGTCAAAAATTGAGTCTAAAAAAACCCAAAGGCGTACCCCTTAGTGTTTTTTTGGGTGAAATATCAGACCTCCTCAGCTCTTCTTCAAACCCACACCGTGTGTCAGGGAGGTCCTGACAAAGACAGTGGTGTGGTAATTGTTGCCCTACCACATCCCAAAGCTGAGATATAGGGACATGTTTTGCTGCATAAAATGTATAACTGTAAATTTCATGATGGGATTCCTACTTCCAGTGAAGCTAAGTAAACACAAGAGTAGAAGGGTGCGATCAGAAAAGCCTAGTCAGTCCAATATATCCTACATTGCATCTGTATTTTGCTTTATTGGACATATAACAAGCTCATAAATTTAATTCCAATATATTCAACACCAATAAACCTATTGAGAGAAAATCCCAGTTAAGTTTGTCCTCATATCTCAGCTTTGGGATGAGATAGGCTGAAAATATTCACACCTTTGTGTAAGTCAGGACCTGCCTAATCAACACCGTGAGTTTGGAAGAAATCTGAGACAGTCAACAATTTAGTCTAAAAAACACAAAGGGGTACCCCTTAGTGTTTTTTTGGGTGAAATATGTGACCTCCTCAGTTCTTCTTCAAACCCACACCGTGTGTCAGAGAGGTCCTGACGAAGACAGTGGTGTGGTAATTTTTGCCCTACCACATCCCAAAGCTGAGATATAGGGACATGTTTTGCTGCATAAAATGTATAACTGTAAATTTCATGATGGGATTCCTACTTCCAGTGAAGCTAGGTAAACACAAGAATAGAAAGGTGCAATCAGAAAAGACTAGTCAGTCCAATATATCCTACATTGCATCTGTATTTTGCTTTATTGGATGTATAAAAAGCTCATAAATTTAATTCCAATATATTCAACACCAATAAACCTATTGAGAGAAAATCCCAGTTAAGTTTGTCCTCATATTTCAGCTTTGGGATGAGATAGGCTGAACATAATCACACCTTTGTGTAAGTCAGGACCTGCCTAATCAACATCGTGAGTTTGGAGGAAATCTGAGATGGTCAAAAATTTAGTCTAAAAAAACACAAAGGGGTACCCCTTAGTGTTTTTTTGGGTGAAATATGTGACCTCCTCAGATCTTCTTCAAACCCACACCGTGTGTCAGGGAGGTCCTGACAAAGACAGTGGTGTGGTAATTGTTGCCCTACCACATCCCAAAGCTGAGATATAGGGACATGTTTTGCTGCATAAAATGTATAACTGTAAATTTCATGATGGGATTCCTACTTCCAGTGAAGCTAAGTAAACACAAGAGTAGAAGGGTGCGATCAGAAAAGCCTAGTCAGTCCAATATATCCTACTTTGCATCTGTATTTTGCTTTATTGGACATATAACAAGCTCATAAATTTAATTCCAATATATTCAACACCAATAAACCTATTGAGAGAAATTCCCAGTTAAGTTTGTCCTCATATCTCAGCTTTGGGATGAGATAGGCTGAAAATAACCACACCTTTGTGTAAGTCAGGACCTGCCTAATCAACACCGTGAGTTTGGAAGAAATCTGAGACGGTCAAAAATTGAGTCTAAAAAAACACAAAGGGGTACCCCTTAGTGTTTTTTGGGTGAAATATGTGACCTCCTCAGCTCTTCTTCAAACCCACACCGTGTGTCAGAGAGGTCCTGACGAAGACAGTGGTGTGGTAAATTTTGCCCTACCACATCCCAAAGCTGAGATATAGGGACATGTTTTGCTGCATAAAATGTATAACTGTAAATTTCATGATGGGATTCCTACTTCCAGTGAAGCTAGGTAAACACAAGAGTAGAAGGGTGCGATCAGAAAAGCCTAGTCAGTCCAATATATCCTACATTGCATCTGTATTTTGCTTTATTGGATGTATAAAAAGCTCATAAATTTAATTCCAATATATTCAACACCAATAAACCTATTGAGAGAAATTCCCAGTTAAGTTTGTCCTCATATCTCAGCTTTGGGATGAGATAGGCTGAAAATAATCACACCTTTGTGTAAGTCAGGACCTGCCTAATCAACACCGTGAGTTTGGAAGAAATCTGACACGGTCAAAAATTGAGTCTAAAAAAACACAAAGGGGTACCCCTTAGTGTTTTTTGGTCGAAATATGTGACCTCCTCGGCTCTTCTTCAAACCCACACCGTGTGTCAGAGAGGTACTGACGAAGGCAGTGGTGTTTTAATTTTTGCCCTACCACATCCCAAAGCTGAGATATAGGGACATGTTTTGCTGCATAAAATGTATAACTGTAAATTTCATGATGGGATTCCTACTTCCAGTGAAGCTAGGTAAACACAAGAGTAGAAGGGTGCAATCAGAAAAGCCTAGTCAGTCCAATATATCCTACATTGCATCTGTATTTTGCTTTATTGGACATATAACAAGCTCATAAATTTAATTCCAATATATTCAACACCAATAAACCTATTGAGAGAAAATCCCAGTTAAGTTTGTCCTCATATCTCAGCTTTGGGATGAGATAGGCTGAAAATAATCACACCTTTGTGTAAGTCAGGACCTGCCTAATCAACATCATGAGTTTGGAAGAAATCTGAGACGGTCAAAAATTGAGTCTAAAAAAACACAAAGGGGTACCCCTTAGTGTTTTTTTGGGTGAAATATGTGACCTCCTCAGCTCTTCTTCAAACCCACACCGTGTGTCAGAGAGGTCCTGACGAAGACAGTGGTGTGGTAACTGTTGCCCTACCACATCCCAAAGCTGAGATATAGGGACATGTTTTGCTGCATAAAATGTATAACTGTAAATTTCATGATGGGATTCCTACTTCCAGTGAAGCTAGGTAAACACAAGAGTAGAAGGGTGCAATCAGAAAAGCCTAGTCAATCCAAAATATCCTACTTTGCATCTGTATTTTGCTTTATTGGACGTATAAAAAGCTCATAAATTTAATTCCAATATATTCAACACCAATAAACCTATTGAGAGAAATTCCCAGTTAAGTTTGTCTTCATATCTCAGCTTTGGGATGAGATAGGCTGAAAATAATCACACCTTTGTGTAAGTCAGGACCTGCCTAATCAACACCGTGAGTTTGGAAGAAATCTGAGACAGTCAACAATTTAGTCTAAAAAACACAAAGGGGTACCCCTTAGTGTTTTTTTGGGTGAAATATGTGACCTCCTCAGCTCTTCTTCAAACCCACACCGTGTGTCAGAGAGGTCCTGACGAAGACAGTGGTGTGGTAATTTTTGCCCTACCACATCCCAAAGCTGAGATATAGGGACATGTTTTGCTGCATAAAATGTATAACTGTAAATTTCATGATGGGATTCCTACTTCCAGTGAAGCTAGGTAAACACAAGAATAGAAAGGTGCAATCAGAAAAGCCTAGTCAGTCCAATATATCCTACATTGCATCTGTATTTTGCTTTATTGGATGTATAAAAAGCTCATAAATTTAATTCCAATATATTCAACACCAATAAACCTATTGAGAGAAAATCCCAGTTAAGTTTGTCCTCATATTTCAGCTTTGGGATGAGATAGGCTGAACATAATCACACCTTTGTGTAAGTCAGGACCTGCCTAATCAACATCGTGAGTTTGGAGGAAATCTGAGATGGTCAAAAATTTAGTCTAAAAAAACACAAAGGGGTACCCCTTAGTGTTTTTTTGGGTGAAATATGTGACCTCCTCAGATCTTCTTCAAACCCACACCGTGTGTCAGGGAGGTCCTGACAAAGACAGTGGTGTGGTAATTGTTGCCCTACCACATCCCAAAGCTGAGATATAGGGACATGTTTTGCTGCATAAAATGTATAACTGTAAATTTCATGATGGGATTCCTACTTCCAGTGAAGCTAAGTAAACACAAGAGTAGAAGGGTGCGATCAGAAAAGCCTAGTCAGTCCAATATATCCTACTTTGCATCTGTATTTTGCTTTATTGGACATATAACAAGCTCATAAATTTAATTCCAATATATTCAACACCAATAAACCTATTGAGAGAAAATCCCAGTTAAGTTTGTCCTCATATTTCAGCTTTGGGATGAGATAGGCTGAACATAATCACACCTTTGTGTAAGTCAGGACCTGCCTAATCAACACTGTGAGTTTGGAAGAAATCTGAGATGGTCAAAAATGTAGTCTAAAAAAACACAAAGGGGTACCCCTTAGTGTTTTTTTGGGTGAAAAATGTGACCTCCTCAGATCTTCTTCAAACCCACACAGTGTGTCATGGAGGTCCTGACGAAGACAGTGGTGTGGTAATTTTTGCTCTACAACATCCCAAAGCTGAGATGTAGGGACATGTTGTGCTGCATAAGATGTATAACTGTAAATGTCATGAAGGGATTCCTACTTCCAGTGAAGCTAGGTAAACACAAGAGTAGAAGGGTGCGATCAGAAAAGCCTAGTCAGTCCAATATATCCTACATTGCATCTGTATTTTGCTTTATTGGATGTATAAAAAGCTCATAAATTTAATTCCAATATATTCAACACCAATAAACCTATTGAGAGAAATTCCCAGTTAAGTTTGTCCTCATATCTCAGCTTTGGGATGAGATAGGCTGAAAATAATCACACCTTTGTGTAAGTCAGGACCTGCCTAATCAACACCGTGAGTTTGGAAGAAATCTGACACGGTCAAAAATTGAGTCTAAAAAAACACAAAGGGGTACCCCTTAGTGTTTTTTGGTCGAAATATGTGACCTCCTCAGCTCTTCTTCAAACCCACACCGTGTGTCAGAGAGGTACTGACGAAGGCAGTGGTGTTTTAATTTTTGCCCTACCACATCCCAAAGCTGAGATATAGGGACATGTTTTGCTGCATAAAATGTATAACTGTAAATTTCATGATGGGATTCCTACTTCCAGTGAAGCTAGGTAAACACAAGAGTAGAAGGGTGCAATCAGAAAAGCCTAGTCAGTCCAATATATCCTACATTGCATCTGTATTTTGCTTTATTGGACATATAACAAGCTCATAAATTTAATTCCAATATATTCAACACCAATAAACCTATTGAGAGAAAATCCCAGTTAAGTTTGTCCTCATATCTCAGCTTTGGGATGAGATAGGCTGAAAATAATCACACCTTTGTGTAAGTCAGGACCTGCCTAATCAACATCGTGAGTTTGGAGGAAATCTGAGATGGTCAAAAATTTAGTCTAAAAAAACACAAAGGGGTACCCCTTAGTGTTTTTTTGGGTGAAATATGTGACCTCCTCAGATCTTCTTCAAACCCACACCGTGTGTCAGGGAGGTCCTGACAAAGACAGTGGTGTGGTAATTGTTGCCCTACCACATCCCAAAGCTGAGATATAGGGACATGTTTTGCTGCATAAAATGTATAACTGTAAATTTCATGATGGGATTCCTACTTCCAGTGAAGCTAAGTAAACACAAGAGTAGAAGGGTGCGATCAGAAAAGCCTAGTCAGTCCAATATATCCTACTTTGCATCTGTATTTTGCTTTATTGGACATATAACAAGCTCATAAATTTAATTCCAATATATTCAACACCAATAAACCTATTGAGAGAAAATCCCAGTTAAGTTTGTCCTCATATTTCAGCTTTGGGATGAGATAGGCTGAACATAATCACACCTTTGTGTAAGTCATGACCTGCCTAATCAACACTGTGAGTTTGGAAGAAATCTGAGATGGTCAAAAATGTAGTCTAAAAAAACACAAAGGGGTACCCCTTAGTGTTTTTTTGGGTGAAAAATGTGACCTCCTCAGATCTTCTTCAAACCCACACAGTGTGTCATGGAGGTCCTGACGAAGACAGTGGTGTGGTAATTTTTGCTCTACAACATCCCAAAGCTGAGATGTAGGGACATGTTGTGCTGCATAAGATGTATAACTGTAAATGTCATGAAGGGATTCCTACTTCCAGTGAAGCTAGGTAAACACAAGAGTAGAAGGGTGCGATCAGAAAAGCCTAGTCAGTCCAATATATCCTACATTGCATCTGTATTTTGCTTTATTGGATGTATAAAAAGCTCATAAATTTAATTCCAATATATTCAACACCAATAAACCTATTGAGAGAAATTCCCAGTTAAGTTTGTCCTCATATCTCAGCTTTGGGATGAGATAGGCTGAAAATAATCACACCTTTGTGTAAGTCAGGACCTGCCTAATCAACACCGTGAGTTTGGAAGAAATCTGACACGGTCAAAAATTGAGTCTAAAAAAACACAAAGGGGTACCCCTTAGTGTTTTTTGGTCGAAATATGTGACCTCCTCAGCTCTTCTTCAAACCCACACCGTGTGTCAGAGAGGTACTGACGAAGGCAGTGGTGTTTTAATTTTTGCCCTACCACATCCCAAAGCTGAGATATAGGGACATGTTTTGCTGCATAAAATGTATAACTGTAAATTTCATGATGGGATTCCTACTTCCAGTGAAGCTAGGTAAACACAAGAGTAGAAGGGTGCAATCAGAAAAGCCTAGTCAGTCCAATATATCCTACATTGCATCTGTATTTTGCTTTATTGGATGTATAAAAAGCTCATAAATTTAATTCCAATATATTCAACACCAATAAACCTATTGAGAGAAAATCCCAGTTAAGTTTGTCCTCATATTTCAGCTTTGGGATGAGATAGGCTGAAAATAATCACACCTTTGTGTAAGTCAGGACCTGCCTAATCAACATCGTGAGTTTGGAGGAAATCTGAGACGGTCAAAAATTGAGTCTAAAAAAACACAAAGGGGTACCCCTTAGTGTTTTTTTGGGTGAAATATGTGACCTCCTCAGCTCTTCTTCAAACCCACACCGTGTGTCAGAGAGGTCCTGACGAAGACAGTGGTGTGGTAACTGTTGCCCTACCACATCCCAAAGCTGAGATATAGGGACATGTTTTGCTGCATAAAATGTATAACTGTAAATTTCATGATGGGATTCCTACTTCCAGTGAAGCTAGGTAAACACAAGAGTAGAAGGGTGCAATCAGAAAAGCCTAGTCAGTCCAATATATCCTACATTGCATCTGTATTTTGCTTTATTGGACGTATAAAAAGCTCATAAATTTAATTCCAATATATTCAACACCAATAAACCTATTGAGAGAAATTCCCAGTTAAGTTTGTCTTCATATCTCAGCTTTGGGATGAGATAGGCTGAAAATAATCACACCTTTGTGTAAGTCAGGACCTGCCTAATCAACATCGTGAGTTTGGAAGAAATCTGAGACGGTCAAAAATTGAGTCTAAAAAAACCCAAAGGCGTACCCCTTAGTGTTTTTTTGGGTGAAATATGTGACCTCCTCAGCTCTTCTTCAAACCCACACCGTGTGTCAGGGAGGTCCTGACAAAGACAGTGGTGTGGTAATTGTTGCCCTACCACATCCCAAAGCTGAGATATAGGGACATGTTTTGCTGCATAAAATGTATAACTGTAAAATTCATGATGGGATTCCTACTTCCAGTGAAGCTAAGTAAACACAAGAGTAGAAGGGTGCGATCAGAAAAGCCTAGTCAGTCCAATATATCCTACATTGCATCTGTATTTTGCTTTATTGGACATATAACAAGCTCATAAATTTAATTCCAATATATTCAACACCAAAAAACCTATTGAGAGAAAATCCCAGTTAAGTTTGTCCTCATATCTCAGCTTTGGGATGAGATAGGCTGAAAATATTCACACCTTTGTGTAAGTCAGGACCTGCCTAATCAACACCGTGAGTTTGGAAGAAATCTGAGACAGTCAACAATTTAGTCTAAAAAACACAAAGGGGTACCCCTTAGTGTTTTTTTGGGTGAAATATGTGACCTCCTCAGCTCTTCTTCAAACCCACACCGTGTGTCAGAGAGGTCCTGACGAAGACAGTGGTGTGGTAATTTTTGCCCTACCACATCCCAAAGCTGAGATATAGGGACATGTTTTGCTGCATAAAATGTATAACTGTAAATTTTATGATGGGATTCCTACTTCCAGTGAAGCTAGGTAAACACAAGAGTAGAAGGGTGCAATCAGAAAAGCCTAGTCAGTCCAATATATCCTACATTGCATCTGTATTTTGCTTTATTGGACGTATAAAAAGCTCATAAATTTAATTCCAATATATTCAACACCAATAAACCTATTGAGAGAAAATCCCAGTTAAGTTTGTCCTCATATTTCAGCTTTGGGATGAGATAGGCTGAACATAATCACACCTTTGTGTAAGTCAGGACCTGCCTAATCAACATCGTGAGTTTGGAGGAAATCTGAGACGGTGAAAAATTGAGTCTAAAAAAACACAAAGGGGTACCCCTTAGTGTTTTTTTGGGTGAAATATGTGACCTCCTCAGATCTTCTTCAAACCCACACCGTGTGTCAGAGAGGTCCTGACAAAGACAGTGGTGTGGTAATTGTTGCCCTATCACATCCCAAAGCTGAGATATAGGGACATGTTGTGCTGCATAAAATGTATAACTGTAAATTTCATGATGGGATTCCTACTTCCAGTGAAGCTAGGTAAACACAAGAGTAGAAGGGTGCAATCAGAAAAGCCTAGTAAGTCCAATATATCCTACATTGCATCTGTATTTTGCTTTATTGGACGTATAAAAAGCTCATAAATTTAATTCCAATATATTCAACACCAATAAACCTATTGAGAGAAATTCCCAGTTAAGTTTGTCCTCATATCTCAGCTTTGGGATGAGATAGGCTGAAAATAATCACACCTTTGTGTAAGTCAGGACATGCCTAATCAACATCATGAGTTTGGAAGAAATCTGAGACGGTCAAAAATTGAGTCTAAAAAAACCCAAAGGCGTACCCCTTAGTGTTTTTTTGGGTGAAATATGTGACCTCCTCAGCTCTTCTTCAAACCCACACCGTGTGTCAGGGAGGTCCTGACAAAGACAGTGGTGTGGTAATTGTTGCCCTACCACATCCCAAAGCTGAGGTATAGGGACATGTTTTGCTGCATAAAATGTATAACTGTAAAATTCATGATGGGATTCCTACTTCCAGTGAAGCTAAGTAAACACAAGAGTAGAAGGGTGCGATCAGAAAAGCCTAGTCAGTCCAATATATCCTACATTGCATCTGTATTTTGCTTTATTGGACGTATAAAAAGCTCATAAATTTAATTCCAATATATTCAACACCAATAAACCTATTGAGAGAAATTCCCAGTTAAGTTTGTCCTCTTATCTCAGCTTTGGGATGAGATAGGCTGAAAATATTCACACCTTTGTGTAAGTCAGGACCTGCCTAATCAACACCGTGAGTTTGGAAGAAATCTGAGACCGTCAAAAATTGAGTCTAAAAAACACAAAGGGGTACCCCTTAGTGTGTTTTTTGGGTGAAATATGTGACCTCCTCAGCTCTTCTTCAAACCCACACCGTGTGTCAGAGAGGTCCTGACGAAGACAGTGGTGTGGTAACTGTTGCCCTACCACATCCCAAAGCTGAGATATAGGGACATGTTTTGCTGCATAAAATGTATAACTGTAAATTTCATGATGGGATTCCTACTTCCAGTGAAGCTAGGTAAACACAAGAGTAGAAGGGTGCAATCAGAAAAGCCTAGTCAGTCCAATATATCCTACATTGCATCTGTATTTTGCTTTATTGGACGTATAAAAAGCTCATAAATTTAATTCCAATATATTCAACACCAATAAACCTATTGAGAGAAATTCCCAGTTAAGTTTGTCCTCATATCTCAGCTTTGGGATGAGATAGGCTGAAAATAATCACACCTTTGTGTAAGTCAGGACATGCCTAATCAACATCATGAGTTTGGAAGAAATCTGAGACGGTCAAAAATTGAGTCTAAAAAAACCCAAAGGCGTACCCCTTAGTGTTTTTTTGGGTGAAATATGTGACCTACTCAGCTCTTCTTCAAACCCACACCGTGTGTCAGGGAGGTCCTGACAAAGACAGTGGTGTGGTAATTGTTGCCCTACCACATCCCAAAGCTGAGGTATAGGGACATGTTTTGCTGCATAAAATGTATAACTGTAAAATTCATGATGGGATTCCTACTTCCAGTGAAGCTAAGTAAACACAAGAGTAGAAGGGTGCGATCAGAAAAGCCTAGTCAGTCCAATATATCCTACATTGCATCTGTATTTTGCTTTATTGGACATATAACAAGCTCATAAATTTAATTCCAATATATTCAACACCAAAAAACCTATTGAGAGAAAATCCCAGTTAAGTTTGTCCTCATATCTCAGCTTTGGGATGAGATAGGCTGAAAATATTCACACCTTTGTGTAAGTCAGGACCTGCCTAATCAACACCGTGAGTTTGGAAGAAATCTGAGACAGTCAACAATTGAGTCTAAAAAAACCCAAAGGCGTACCCCTTAGTGTTTTTTTGGGTGAAATATGTGACCTCCTCAGCTCTTCTTCAAACCCACACCGTGTGTCAGAGAGGTCCTGACGAAGACAGTGATGTGGTAATTTTTGCCCTACCACATCCCAAAGCTGAGATATAGGGACATGTTTTGCTGCATAAAATGTATAACTGTAAATTTTATGATGGGATTCCTACTTCCAGTGAAGCTAGGTAAACACAAGAGTAGAAGGGTGCAATCAGAAAAGCCTAGTCAGTCCAATATATCCTACATTGCATCTGTATTTTGCTTTATTGGACGTATAAAAAGCTCATAAATTTAATTCCAATATATTCAACACCAATAAACCTATTGAGAGAAATTCCCAGTTAAGTTTGTCCTCATATCTCAGCTTTGGGATGAGATAGGCTGAAAATATTCACACCTTTGTGTAAGTCAGGACCTGCCTAATCAACACCGTGAGTTTGGAAGAAATCTGAGACGGTCAAAAATTGAGTCTAAAAAACACAAAGGGGTACCCCTTAGTGTGTTTTTTGGGTGAAATATGTGACCTCCTCAGCTCTTCTTCAAACCCACACCGTGTGTCAGAGAGGTCCTGACGAAGACAGTGGTGTGGTAAATTTTGCCCTACCACATCCCAAAGCTGAGATATAGGGACATGTTTTGCTGCATAAAATGCATAACTGTAAATTTCATGATGGGATTCCTACTTCCAGTGAAGCTAGGTAAACACAAGAGTAGACGGGTGCGATCAGAAAAGCCTAGTCAGTCCAATATATCCTACATTGCATATGTATTTTGCTTTGTTGGACGTATAAAAAGCTCATAAATTTAATTCCAATATATTCAACACCAATAAACCTATTGAGAGAAAATCCCAGTTAAGTTTGTCCTCATATTTCAGCTTTGGGATGAGATAGGCTGAACATAATCACACCTTTGTGTAAGTCAGGACCTGCCTAATCAACATCGTGAGTTTGGAGGAAATCTGAGACGGTCAAAAATTTAGTCTAAAAAAACACAAAGGGGTACCCCTTAGTGTTTTTTTGGGTGAAATATGTGACCTCCTCAGATCTTCTTCAAACCCACACCGTGTGTCAGAGAGGTCCTGACAAAGACAGTGGTGTGGTAATTGTTGCCCTATCACATCCCAAAGCTGAGATATAGGGACATGTTGTGCTGCATAAAATGTATAACTGTAAATTTCATGATGGGATTCCTACTTCCAGTGAAGCTAGGTAAACACATGAGTAGAAGGGTGCGATCAGAAAAGCCTAGTCAGTCCAATATATCCTACATTGCATCTGTATTTTGCTTTATTGGACGTATAAAAAGCTCATAAATTTAATTCCAATATATTCAACACCAATAAACCTATTGAGAGAAAATCCCAGTTAAGTTTGTCCTCATATCTCAGCTTTGGGATGAGATAGGCTGAAAATAATCACACCTTTGTGTAAGTCAGGACCTGCCTAATCAACATCATGAGTTTGGAAGAAATCTGAGACGGTCAAAAATTGAGTCTAAAAAAACACAAAGGGGTACCCCTTAGTGTTTTTTTGGGTGAAATATGTGACCTCCTCAGCTCTTCTTCAAACCCACACCGTGTGTCAGAGAGGTCCTGACGAAGACAGTGGTGTGGTAACTGTTGCCCTACCACATCCCAAAGCTGAGATATAGGGACATGTTTTGCTGCATAAAATGTATAACTGTAAATTTCATGATGGGATTCCTACTTCCAGTGAAGCTAGGTAAACACAAGAGTAGAAGGGTGCAATCAGAAAAGCCTAGTCAGTCCAATATATCCTACATTGCATCTGTATTTTGCTTTATTGGATGTATAAAAAGCTCATAAATTTAATTCCAATATATTCAACACCAATAAACCTATTGAGAGAAATTCCCAGTTAAGTTTGTCCTCATATCTCAGCTTTGGGATGAGATAGGCTGAAAATAATCACACCTTTGTGTAAGTCAGGACATGCCTAATCAACATCATGAGTTTGGAAGAAATCTGAGACGGTCAAAAATTGAGTCTAAAAAAACCCAAAGGCGTACCCCTTAGTGTTTTTTTGGGTGAAATATGTGACCTCCTCAGCTCTTCTTCAAACCCACACCGTGTGTCAGGGAGGTCCTGACAAAGACAGTGGTGTGGTAATTGTTGCCCTACCACATCCCAAAGCTGAGGTATAGGGACATGTTTTGCTGCATAAAATGTATAACTGTAAAATTCATGATGGGATTCCTACTTCCAGTGAAGCTAAGTAAACACAAGAGTAGAAGGGTGCGATCAGAAAAGCCTAGTCAGTCCAATATATCCTACATTGCATCTGTATTTTGCTTTATTGGACGTATAAAAAGCTCATAAATTTAATTCCAATATATTCAACACCAATAAACCTATTGAGAGAAATTCCCAGTTAAGTTTGTCCTCTTATCTCAGCTTTGGGATGAGATAGGCTGAAAATATTCACACCTTTGTGTAAGTCAGGACCTGCCTAATCAACACCGTGAGTTTGGAAGAAATCTGAGACCGTCAAAAATTGAGTCTAAAAAACACAAAGGGGTACCCCTTAGTGTGTTTTTTGGGTGAAATATGTGACCTCCTCAGCTCTTCTTCAAACCCACACCGTGTGTCAGAGAGGTCCTGACGAAGACAGTGGTGTGGTAAATTTTGCCCTACCACATCCCAAAGCTGAGATATAGGGACATGTTTTGCTGCATAAAATGCATAACTGTAAATTTCATGAACGGATTCCTACTTCCAGTGAAGCTAGGTAAACACAAGAGTAGATGGGTGCGATCAGAAAAGCCTAGTCAGTCCAATATATCCTACATTGCATCTGTATTTTGCTTTGTTGGACGTATAAAAAGCTCATAAATTTAATTCCAATATATTCAACACCAATAAACCTATTGAGAGAAATTCCCAGTTAAGTTTGTCCTCATATCTCAGCTTTGGGATGAGATAGGCTGAAAATAATCACACCTTTGTGTAAGTCAGGACATGCCTAATCAACATCATGAGTTTGGAAGAAATCTGAGACGGTCAAGAATTGAGTCTAAAAAAACCCAAAGGCGTACCCCTTAGTGTTTTTTTGGGTGAAATATGTGACCTCCTCAGCTCTTCTTCAAACCCACACCGTGTGTCAGGGAGGTCCTGACAAAGACAGTGGTGTGGTAATTGTTGCCCTACCACATCCCAAAGCTGAGGTATAGGGACATGTTGTGCTGCATAAAATGTATAACTGTAAAATTCATGATGGGATTCCTACTTCCAGTGAAGCTAAGTAAACACAAGAGTAGAAGGGTGCGATCAGAAAAGCCTAGTCAGTCCAATATATCCTACATTGCATCTGTATTTTGCTTTATTGGACGTATAAAAAGCTCATAAATTTAATTCCAATATATTCAACACCAATAAACCTATTGAGAGAAATTCCCAGTTAAGTTTGTCCTCATATCTCAGCTTTGGGATGAGATATGCTGAAAATATTCACACCTTTGTGTAAGTCAGGACCTGCCTAATCAACACCGTGAGTTTGAAAGAAATCTGAGACCGTCAAAAATTGAGTCTAAAAAACACAAAGGGGTACCCCTTAGTGTGTTTTTTGGGTGAAATATGTGACCTCCTCAGCTCTTCTTCAAACCCACACCGTGTGTCAGAGAGGTCCTGACGAAGACAGTGGTGTGGTAAATTTTGCCCTACCACATCCCAAAGCTGAGATATAGGGACATGTTTTGCTGCATAAAATGCATAACTGTAAATTTCATGAACGGATTCCTACTTCCAGTGAAGCTAGGTAAACACAAGAGTAGATGGGTGCGATCAGAAAAGCCTAGTCAGTCCAATATATCCTACATTGCATCTGTATTTTGCTTTGTTGGACGTATAAAAAGCTCATAAATTTAATTCCAATATATTCAACACCAATAAACCTATTGAGAGAAATTCCCAGTTAAGTTTGTCCTCATATCTCAGCTTTGGGATGAGATAGGCTGAAAATATTCACACCTTTGTGTAAGTCAGGACCTTCCTAATCAACACCGTGAGTTTGGAAGAAATCTGAGACCGTCAAAAATTGAGTCTAAAAAACACAAAGGGGTACCCCTTAGTGTGTTTTTTGGGTGAAATATGTGACCTCCTCAGCTCTTCTTCAAACCCACACCGTGTGTCAGAGAGGTCCTGACGAAGACAGTGGTGTGGTAAATTTTGCCCTACCACATCCCAAAGCTGAGATATAGGGACATGTTTTGCTGCATAAAATGCATAACTGTAAATTTCATGATGGGATTCCTACTTCCAGTGAAGCTAGGTAAACACAAGAATAGAAGGGTGCAATCAGAAAAGCCTAGTCAGTCCAATATATCCTACATCGCATCTGTATTTTGCTTTGTTGGACGTATAAAAAGCTCATAAATTTAATTCCAATATATTCAACACCAATAAACCTATTGAGAGAAATTCCCAGTTAAGTTTGTCCTCATATCTCAGCTTTGGGATGAGATAGGCTGAAAATAATCACACCTTTGTGTAAGTCAGGACATGCCTAATCAACATCATGAGTTTGGAAGAAATCTGAGACGGTCAAAAATTGAGTCTAAAAAAACCCAAAGGCGTACCCCTTAGTGTTTTTTTGGGTGAAATATGTGACCTCCTCAGCTCTTCTTCAAACCCACACCGTGTGTCAGGGAGGTCCTGACAAAGACAGTGGTGTGGTAATTGTTGCCCTACCACATCCCAAAGCTGAGGTATAGGGACATGTTTTGCTGCATAAAATGTATAACTGTAAAATTCATGATGGGATTCCTACTTCCAGTGAAGCTAAGTAAACACAAGAGTAGAAGGGTGCGATCAGAAAAGCCTAGTCAGTCCAATATATCCTACATTGCATCTGTATTTTGCTTTATTGGACGTATAAAAAGCTCATAAATTTAATTCCAATATATTCAACACCAATAAACCTATTGAGAGAAATTCCCAGTTAAGTTTGTCCTCATATCTCAGCTTTGGGATGAGATAGGCTGAAAATATTCACACCTTTGTGTAAGTCAGGACCTGCCTAATCAACACCGTGAGTTTGGAAGAAATCTGAGACCGTCAAAAATTGAGTCTAAAAAACACAAAGGGGTACCCCTTAGTGTGTTTTTTGGGTGAAATATGTGACCTCCTCAGCTCTTCTTCAAACCCACACCGTGTGTCAGAGAGGTCCTGACGAAGACAGTGGTGTGGTAAATTTTGCCCTACCACATCCCAAAGCTGAGATATAGGGACATGTTTTGCTGCATAAAATGCATAACTGTAAATTTCATGAACGGATTCCTACTTCCAGTGAAGCTAGGTAAACACAAGAGTAGATGGGTGCGATTAGAAAAGCCTAGTCAGTCCAATATATCCTACATTGCATCTGTATTTTGCTTTGTTGGACGTATAAAAAGCTCATAAATTTAATTCCAATATATTCAACACCAATAAACCTATTGAGAGAAATTCCCAGTTAAGTTTGTCCTCATATCTCAGCTTTGGGA